>NC_084666.1:49843881-50143881 GCF_028389875.1 Rhea pennata
AGTGTCATCAGATCTTTTACAAACCTGAACTTCAGCTGAAGTTTGTTGACAGGTAGATTGAGTTTGGCTTCTGTTTCAGACAAACCTGGCCTGGGGGTCCTATCAGTCCTCGGAGTTCTGAGGGAAGATTTTATTTGGTTTGAAATCATAGGAAAGTTGGTGGGTTGGGCTGATTTCTCCTGGAGTTTGTTCAAAGTTTGTTCAAACTCACATATTTGCAAGCCTATGCAAATTAAGATCTTGCCCTGAAGGCCTTGAATGACACGTTTGCTTGGGAATGAAATTGCTGTGCTTCGCAGTTGTGCTTCTAAACGAACTCGCTAGTGTTAAAAGGCGGTTTGACTGTGTTTGTGATAAGACAGTAATGCCAGCTTTTTCAGCATTAACCTTATAGCCTTAAAATACAGTGGATCTGATACTGCAGCAACAGAGAAAATCACTCAGAAGTGGAAAGTTAGAACAGTGTCAGCAGTCAGGGGTCTGGTTTCTGGATACTGAAAGAAACTGCAGTGGGCAAAATAAAAATAAAAAAAAAATCTGTCTTTGGCCTTTGGAATATAGGTGCCCCAGAGGAAATTTGCACTTAATATTAGAGGCCTCTTAAAGATCTGGAGACAGCTGTAGTGGTTACAGGTAGATAGCAACAGGAGGGGGAGCTCTCACTGCATTACCCAAAGAGGAGGGAAGTTTGGGCTGTGAAGCAAGCTTGTAAGCAGCTAAAGGAAGGGTACTTCACTCCTGCTGCTCCCCGGCTTCTAAAGATTGCTGGCTGCCCTCCCTATGGGCAAGACCAGTGAAGAATGTGCATATTTATAGAAGGAAGATGATCCATGTCCTGTTTTCAGCTCTTCTGCCTTCACTACTTTTTGGTGCCAGGCATAGTGTAGTTGTGTGAAGGCTGTATGGCAGCTCTGCTGTAGCAGATGGAGTTCCTTTTCTCCCATCCTTGCAATCAACTTCAAATACTATTTCCTAATGTACTGTGAGTGTTCAGTGAGGGGTCAGCGCTAGAGAGGAAAGACAGTGAAGATATGTGGGACATTACTTCGTATGTTTAGAACAAAAAAAACGGGTGCAGGTGGGAAAGAAGATTTTACTTCTGATGCAGGCAGGACAGAAAGGATTGAGAGGTTTTATAAAGCTATGCTATTTAATTTGTATTTTAAAGGACTGGTTGCAAGTAGGAAAGAATGTCAAAAATAAGAAATAGAGGTACATGGCATGGAACAGAGAAGCTTGGAATTTAGCAAGTTGGAGAGTTCTCTAAAACATAAGCCCACTTCCTTCTGCAACCATTTATATTCAAATATCTCTTAATCTTTAATTTTTTGTTAACTCTCTGAATGAGGAGAAATGCAACTGTCCCTCTCTCTATATGGATGGGGAGCAGAACAGTAGAGAGTGAGTGGTGGTGGTGGTAGGGTTGTTTTAACGCAGACAGGTACAAACAGACGCACAGAGGCTAGTTGTGGGATGCAAGCTGGCTCTGGCTCAGAAGCTGCGGAGTGGTGTCAGCTCCGGGCTGTGTCCCAGGGGAGGTGCCCTGCTCTTGGGATACCATTTTAGGCAATGTGCCAGGAAAACAGCCTCATAGCTTCCAAGCCAAAACTTGCTTGGATTTGGATGAGCAGAGGGATCTTGCATCTGTCTGCACCCACCTGTGTAGGGGTGCCTCAAGGTGCTTGCTTAGTGCTTATGGGATGAGACAGGAATACACTCTGTTTTCCTGTAACCTGCATAAGTGCTGGATCAACTGGTTAGCGTCTGTCCTCTTTATTTGAATGTGCATGGTGTTGGCCTTTGTGTGCATTATTGTCAATCTTGCTTCATCTGTGATGTTATCTTGGATAATAAAAAAATTTTACAGAAGTGCTTTAGGTTTTGCTTGGCTTTTTGTTTGTTTTGAATAGGAAAGATGGAGCCTTCCTTCTATTTAAAACAGTAACCTAAGGTAAAAGAATGGTTTTATTGTGGGCTAACAAAATGTTGATTAAAATTTTTCAAAGGGTTTTGTGAGGCACTATTCCTCATGTTCAGTATGACATGATTTAAATTATATCTTTGCCTCCAGAGTATATGTTGGCATCTCTGCATTTGCGATACAGCTGGCGGGGTCTTTCCTTCTTAAATTCATTGTGTAAAAGCAATAATATAAATCTAAGTTTTCATTTATCGATTTCTATTCATTTTCTGTTTTTTAAATAGGGAATCTGAGAATAATAGATGATCATAGATGCAGAACATACCATGCAGGCTTGTTTTCAGAGTGGCCAGAGGGTTATTAAATCCTTTTGTTTTGTTATAATATGATTACTATATTCTTCTGTAGTGTAGGACGTTCAGTCTAAAAAGTGAGCAGTGTGAGAGGTGTTTGGCAAGGGAAGGTAACATGAATTTAATTCTAGCATTGCTGTTGTTCTTGACTACTTTCTGATTGGCCAGTAAGATATTTAAAAAAACAAACAAACAAACCCAAAACACTTGGTCATGTCTATATTATTCTGAATACCTACTGGGAAGAAAAGCAATCCAGGATCACAGCACTTCAAACACTACCACTCAGGTCTCAGGAGAGACTCTGTTGCAGTTACCTGAGAAGTGAAAATGCATAAGGATGAACATATCCCCTCAGCACTCTCCCTCTTCCCCCAAACTGAGTTCAGTTTAGGATGGTCTTTAACATTATTGAAGAGTGACAAACAAATGAAAAGCAAGTAATGTCTGTATAAGGGAAAAAAGAAACCCAAACACTATTAATTTTGTGTGTATGCTATTTCTCTTCCAAATTGCTGGGAAGGTGAATGCTTTAACATTCATGCATTACTCATCTCAGCTATTCTGAAATGAAGTGTGTATTATCATCAGTACAAATTTTAGTTTGTTTTAGATAGGGGTCACTGCAGGATTGGGCTGAGATTTAAAGTCACTGGAAGAAGATACTTTGAATAGCTGCACACCTGGTCTGCTTTTGAAAGCATCTCTGTGTTAGCTGTATAGACACTCAATTATCTAGGTTTCTGAGGCTATTAAATCCCTGCTTTACATCATAGAGTTCATAATATTTTTCAGATTGTGCAAAGACTACATTGATAATAAAATAACTGCAGTATATGAATGGTGCCCTGGTGATATGTTTGTATTTGTGGTATATTTGTATTGTTGCAATTTTACATGTTTTAATCATACTGTTTTAGACAAACCTTTGATATCTACTAAAGCCCTGGAGGATGACAGACTTGCCAGGATTTCTTCTTTAAAGAAAACTTCATTCTTTTTCAAAAAAAAAAAAAAAAAATCTTAATCATTCAACCCAGGCTAATGTTAAGTTCATGAGCTTTAGGGAGATGTTAAAACAGGAGGCTCATATAGAGGACTGTCCTTCATTAGCCTGTTGGGGAAGGGTAGAGCCCTTAAGGTATTTTGGACCTTAACATCCTTCATGCTAAGAATTGCACTGATTTGGAAGTAAAACCGTTGTTCTTGGTTCCATGCAGATGGTACTAGGCAGGAAGAAGTGGAAGGTGAACTCAGTGAAGAAGAACGCTGGTTTGGAAATTCTTCAGAGACTCCTTCAGAAGCATCATATGGAGAAGTCCAGGAGAACTTCAAGCTGTCTCTTGAGGACAGAATCCAAGAGCAGTCCACTTCCCCAGATACTTCTTTGGGAAGTGCAACTCCGAGCAGCAACACAGTGGAGGTGGGAACCATTGAAAATGAAGCTCTAAGAGACACATTACAGAGCAAAGAGCACCTTTCTCCTGATGTGCCATCTCTACGTGAAGAAGAATCTCCTGTTCCAAATAAGCCACTGAGTAGCAACCTGAGACGGCTACTGGAGGCTGGCTCCCTCAAGTTGGATGCTACTGTCACAGTCAATGGCAGAGTTGAGTCTCCTGTAAATCTTGGCTCAAATCTCTCCTTCTCTCCACCTGCTCATCATGCTCAGCAACTAAGTGTTCTTGCCAGAAAGCTTGCTGAGAAACAGGAGACAGGTGACCAATACAATGCAAGTAATCACTTTTTATGGAATCAAGGTAAGTGGTTGCCAAACTCCACCACCACCTGTGGTTTGTCACCTGATTCAGCTATCCTGAAACTGAAAGCCGCAGCCAATGCTGTTCTGCAGGACAAATCTCTTTCAAGGACTGAAGACACTGTAAGATTTGAATCCTTTTCTTCACCTTTTAGTTCTCAGTCTGCCAGCTCCACCTTAGCAGCTTTATCAAAGAAAGTGAGTGAAAGAAGCATGACTCCTGGCCAGGAGCACCCGCCTCCAGCAAGTTCTTTCCTTTCTCTGGCTTCCATGACCTCTTCAGCTGCCCTGCTCAAGGAGGTTGCTGCAAGGGCTGCAGGCACCCTGTTGGCTGAGAAGAAGAAATCGCTGGTTGCCGAGGATCCCTTGCAACTTTCAGAGATGAATCAAGAGAAAGCAACTCCACCACAGTCTTTGGAATTATTGTTGCTGCCAGTCCCTAAGGGAAGAGCATCCAAACCCACTAGTACAGGTATGGATTTGGTTTGAGCCACATAGCAGAACATGTTTGTTTCACTGTAGACTTATATAACATTTCTTCAGCGGTCTAGATTTGCTTTGGTTCCATGTGTTATAGGAGCTAGCTACTCTAGGTAAATAATAGAAAAGCTTCTTAAAGTATCACGTAAAGACCAAACTCTCACAAATGTTTTCATATTTGAAAGATATCAGTGTACAGTTCAGTATTTTTTTTATTCCATACAATTGTGTTTTTCCCTCCCTCACCAAGTTCAGAATAGGGCCACAAAAAGTATTTAATGTGAAAGATCAAAAAAAATCCCTTTCAGGGAGCTCATGGTATCAAGTAAGCATGTACAAAACTAGTGCTTTTGAAATACAGGACAAGGAGAATTCTCCCTCCTGCTGTCTCTGTTACAAATGGACTTTTGTATAATCACTTACTACCCTGTCCTAATTTACCAGAGTATATTATTATGTTGCCACTTTCCATTAAAATTTTTGCAGCAGCATGAAAAAGTCTAACATGTTTGGTCTTTTACAGTCCTTTGTCATAATAAAGAAAAAGAAAAGAAAGCATTTTTCTAATTTGGCTCAACTAGAACCATTTTACACTTCTGCCTTCCCTCCACCAGTTCCAGCTGTTGGCATTCAAGGATCCAGGCATATAGGGAATAAGAAGAAACAGTCTTGGTAACAAAAGCTTTCAAGAATTGGCAAGCTATGCAGGGAAATTTAAATGATCCATTTTCAAAATAAGGAAAAAGATTTTTTACCTCTTTTTTAATAGAAAGTTCATATCCCTGGTTCATATTTCTGGTAGTGACATTCTGCTGTAGAGGATAAGGAAGCTTATCAAATATCTTTGCAAGGTAGACAAAGTAATTTACCAGTATGAGTTTTATCAGGAATATTAGCCTAACTGTACAGGTATAGGTAGTCAGTGTACAGGCGTGAGGCCTGGCACGGGCATTGTATAGTTGCACCTGCAGTCTTTCGATCTAGCTTTTTCATTTAGGAAGAGTATGAGGTCTGATCTGTGCCTGTGCCGCTCTCGCTAAAAACTCGTAACGAAGAAGCTATTGCATGAACAGCAGTGCTCATTCGTCCCTTGAAGGAGGAGGGGGAGAGATACATCAAGGTGCAGCTGATACCAGTTTTTACTGTTAGCCTCATCTGTTCTGCAAGTGTTTCGCTGGTGTGTTTTGCCAAGGAAGTTAAAGTGGCAAACTGTATTTGGCATGCATCTGCCCTAAGGTTTTCATTATTTTAGCTTAAGCCCTTTTCAGAAGAACTAAGCTAAATTAAAAAAAAAAAAAAGATGCCCTTTCATGTTGGAATAGGGGTACCCACATAGGGGAGTTAGAGTAGTATGATTGTAGGCATTGATTTTAGTTAATATACTTTGACAAGTCTAACTTTGTTAGTCAAAGTGATTGTAGTAAAATCCAGATTTTGTGCTTGATTAAAAAACTGCAGGATTTGTCTGTGCAGCGAGTAGAAGAAGAGTGCTCTGTGTGTGCAGTGGTAGTACCATCAGTTTACAAGCTAGCTCTGATACGGCAGATTCATAGCAGCTGTCCTCTCTGCTGAAGGCCCCAGCGTCCTGTGCTGCTACAGGCTGCCTCAGGGCCCTGGTAACCACGGAACAACCACTTGCCTTTTGTAATATATGGGACTAGTATCCCAAGAGGAAGGGTGTTTCTTCTCAGTTTATACGCACTGGGCCAATGCCAGTTGGCATTCAAGCAAGCTTTGTCATGTAATGTTCATAACAAAAGTTCTTTGAGTGTAAGCCCCCTTTCTGATATGCTATTAATCTTTTCCGTTCTAAATTAACCAACTGTCCAACTGTGAAGATTAAAAAAAAAAAAAAAAAGGAGCTGTTGCTTAGCGTATCTGGATGTTGACTGTGGAAGGCCAAACTCCCTGATTCTTTCTGCCATGGAGAAATGTAGCTTGTGGGAAGAGGTCACTGTTTTGTGACCTCTGACTGGAGACTTTGCTGAAACACTTGAGCAGAGTATCCAAGCATGTGTATTTGCTGTGAAAATAAGCATTGTACATTCCTGGTTCCTTTTGCACCCATGGCCTTATGGCAGTAGTGGCAAAAAAATAATACTTCATTTTATAATGTTTTACCTGTTATTGTCTGTTTGCCTTTTGAGTCATGGGGCAGGGGGAGTTGTCTTGTTGCCAGACAGGTAAACGTATTTTCCCAGTAGCCATAGATTGAGAGAGATCTTTCTCCCCCCCTCATACATTGAATAGTTAAGGCTTTAGTTTGCTTGATTGTTACCTATCAGCTTCACTTTCCCACCACCACCATCTGGCTTTGTGTGAATGGTCACAGGTTCAGTACTCAGTGAGATTAAGTAGATGTTGATCAGTAAGGAGTATCAAAGATGGTGACTGTTTAAACAGGAATATGTTAAAAAACAATAAAAAAAGATAAAGTAGACCTGCTGCTGCATTATCTACCATGTTGAGCTATTTGCTCAGAGTTGTTTCAGGCAAGGAGCTGTGGCATATCAGAATATAGTCATCTCTGATACTTCATATCAGGTTTGACCAATCTAATTGTTACTTGGATGGAGTATATTAACAAATCATACAGAGATGACTGACTCTTCCATCAATCTGGTAATAGTGCCAACTTTAAAAAAAGCTCATGTCTTTTGGAAGAAACTTTAAAAGAAGTTTGGGAACTCTGTTTAAGCTCTGATGTCATTTTTGAAAGTTTGTGGTAACAGACTATTCTCTCATTCCCAACTGAATGCTAGCTTGGTAGTAACTTTTTTGCCTGCAATGCTTGCAGTTTTCTTTTTGAAGTTTCTTTGGGATGCACTGGCAGATTCTTTCCTCTCTGGAGTAACTCCATCCAAAGAATTGACATTGTGTGACTTAAAATAAACATCTATATGAATAAAGGAAAGCTGAAGCTCAAAATTCACTAATTTTTCCTATGCTAAGGTTTATGTAGTACAGTGAAGAGGTTGTGCCTTTGAGGGGATTGATACAATTCCTGTGTACCATGAATTGTCGTTGTTATCAGTGAAGTCATGTGCAGTCCAGTTCTTCACATATTTTGTAATGTGCTAAATTGCTATTGGTTCACCTTGTCTGCAGATTTATTTTTAATAGGATAGAAAACAGGTGATTGATAGGTTACATGTTTCTTTTCTGAACCCTTTTTGAGGATAACAGCAGCCTGAGAAAAGATATGATAGAAATGTTGAGTAAAGAAATGTTGAATAAAAATGTTACCAATATATATTCCTGTGGTTTATCTTTCTCCTATTTTTTGATGCAGATGTTTTATGAAGAACTAAGTAAAGATATTAAAAAAGTGAAGCAATTCTAGCATTGATTTTGGCTTATTCTTCAGCAGTGCAGAGAGAGAGAAACAACTTGATAATATGTTGAGTTTGATAGAAAATTTCACAAGTAGCATTTCTGAACCTGCAAAGTGCACACTTTGAAAATATGTCTTTTCTTGGACTTACATAATGACTACCAAATCAACTCTGTTACATTGTTTTTATTTCCTACATTATAGCAAGAATAATGTTTTAGGATGTGGCAAGTCTTTCTGGAAGTTTTTATCACTTAGCACTCAGTCACAGGATCTTGATGTTTGCTGTGTTCTTATCAGTAGAAAATAACTGATAATAATGGGAAGAAATATTCTGAGAAAAATTCCAGATAGCAGGATACACATTACTGAGCTCTGGATATTTGAAAATGGATATTTGAAAATGGTTTGTCTTTTATATTGAGGAAAAACACTTCCTACCCAGTGATAATGCAAAGCCTATCTTCAGAATAATAATAAGAAATCACAGTGAGAGGATAGATGGATGGATGGTTAGTTGTGTCAAGTCAGCAGCAAAGAATGTTTTTTCCAACCTTGTGTTCATTCCACACTTAGTAGATTAACCATATTTGCTTGACAAATACCCAACTCCTTTTCTTATTTTAGATGAATTGGGCAGTAAAAGAGTGCAAACATTTAGGAAGGCAATAGACTGAATGCCCTGGAAACTACAGGAATAGAAGGAAACCCAATGACCCTGAGACTCCCTGGTGGGTGAAGTGGTGGCAGCATCTGCTAGAGCTGTAACTAAACAAGTTCAACAGCAGGGGTTCTGAAATCTTTCACTTCTGGAGCTAAACATATCTGTTTAGCAATACCAGCATGATTTCCAGTTAAGCTGTGAATTGTTCTATGCTTAATATTCCTTCCTCTCCCCCTGCTAACCATCAGATATGGAAATGGATCATTTTTGAACATGGTTAAGTGTATTTTTCATAGCCTGCTACAACTGACATTGGATAGGAAATGAGGCTACAAAGTGACGATTATGAGAGATATCCATCTCAGTTCAGTTAAATTATAAGGAACATTAGGACCAGGTGAGATAGAGTAGCCTCCCCTACTGATTAGCCAAAGGATATTTGAGACATTAACCTTTATAAATTAATCTGACCTTTCTCAGAGGGAGAATAACTAGATTAAGAGGAAGGGGATATGCAAGCGACAGAACTGAAATTTCTGGTGTGTGTTGTTGTTTAACTAATGTGTCTCTTTGCAGATGAAATGCTAGCATTGAAAAATGGTATCTTGAGTATGTTTACAAGGGGAAAGTATTTGACAAGTGGCTGTAAAGGATCCTCTCTTTTTCTTCCCCCTTCTGCTAAGCCTCAGAAGAAGAAGGAGGAAAACCTTTCCAATGTCCGATCTGTGGTTTGGTTATCAAGAGGAAGAGTTATTGGAAACGGCACATGGTGATTCATACAGGTTTAAAAAGTCATCAGTGTCCACTCTGTCCATTTCGCTGTGCACGCAAGGACAATCTCAAATCACACATGAAGGTAAGGAAAGCATTTACTGACAATTTTGAATCGTCTATCACTTGAATCATCAATCAAAAGATGATAATGTAGCAAAGTTATTTTGGGCGCATTTGGAAGAACAATTTTTTCCCTATCTGTATTACTATGATGTCTTTGTTTAAATAAAGAGACTGTAAGGAGATGAAGAAATAACTTGATTTCCTTTGCCTTTCCATTTTATGCAGTGTGGAAACTGCCTTGTGTTATGTCAACTTCTTGCAATTTAATGCAGCATGAGCTGTCTGTGGTGGGTTTCGTCCTGGGCCTGGAACTACAAGATGCAGGCACTGTTAGCTGAATTGTGTCACATTGCTGCTTTCAGGCCGTAGACTAGGGTCTCTGCGTGGCTTTGCTCTATACTAAATGGGCACCCACTCAGCCAGCACTAGCAGGGGGTCTCCCTTGCTTGATTGCTTGCTATAGACAGGCCTGCAGTGTAACTTCAGGTTTCAGGCTCAGACTATAAGAAGATGGTCGTCTTAAGGTAATCTAACACCTGGCAAAAATAGGAAAATTCAATAGAAAGAAACTCACTCTCTACTTAGCTGAAATAACTAGAACGATAGCAAGATGCGAAGTGCCCGGTCTTGCATGCTGTATAGCATACTTAGTGAATTTAAAAAATGGTACCTAGCCTGTTAATCGACATGTGAAGAAGCTGAAATGTTAGAATTTTTCTTTGTTAATGCAAATGCAGAGGATCAGCTTTATTTTTTTTCCCTGAGATCACTAGACAGAAGTCTAATCTTGCTTATACCAGAGTAACTGTTCACTTAAGTATAAATTCAGATGATTCTACTGATCACAACAGCAGATCTTGCTTCACTTCAGGTCCTGCTGGATCTGAAATCAGCCCCCTCAAATCTGAAGGCCTGTCCCTTAACTAGTGTGGGTCAATGCGCTAGTCCCTTGGTGTATCATGCTAGTCCTTATCAGGTACAATTAGGTTTGGTATTTGCAGCTCGCTCTTTTAGCATTTGGTGTTTTGCCCTGACTGCAGGGCTTAGATGGGCTTCCCGAGCAGAACTGCTGACCTAAAAGGATGGGAACAAAGTGTAATAAGAAAGGTTTTTGTTCCAGTTGTTGACAATCTGTGCAGAAGCATGCATCGCCTACAAACCTGGTATTCCTTGACAGAAGCCTGATGTTGTCTTTTGCTTTCTGAAGGATATTGCTGTTATTTCCAGCATGAATTCTTGGTCACTGCTTTTTGTGCCTTTTGGGGATTATTATGTTTACAAATTGAGAGCCTGTCCCTTCGTTTTTGGCAAGATGATTTCTATAGGAGATCAGAGGTAGGATGTTGGAGAAAATTAGCACAGAGAAATTGAAAGAGCCTCTATCAGATTGTTAGCTATCTGAAACCCTCGTACTCTCTTCTGCCCACCCACCATCAGCACCTTCTTTAACTGACTCCATGTCATCTTCAAACAGACCCATTGTACAAATATGTAACGTGGTGTTTTTTAATTATTACCAAGTACTGCTTTGGTACATTTTCTCATTTGATTAGGCATGTCATAAAAGCATTTTGTATCAGGTCAAAATCGAGGTGAAGTAGAAGTGCATACATAGTAGCAGGTGAGTGAGGTGGGGGCTATGTTAGTCACTGTGACAATGTCAGATATGACTTGAGTTTCCTTCGGTGATAGTATAAATGAATATCAGAATTAAAACCAAAAAACCAGAATTATAACTGTATAAAAAAGCTTTTAAATCTGTATGTTAAAAAAAAAAAAAAAGAAAAAAACTTTGAAACCTATATAAAACACCAGTGTTCAAGATGGAATAAATACCCATCAGAAACAGTACAGTAAAGCTGAGATTTTCTTGGGATGCAGCACCCAGGTTATGCCAGTTGGAGGTTTCAGAGCTCTTTGTTGTCCCGGGATCCTTTGGGCACTACCTGGTTCCTCTGGGAACTACCTTAGCTGCTTCCTGGCAGGCAATCCACAAAGGCAGAGCTGTTTCTAGCTCTCCACCCCTCTCTCCCTCCACGTGAATCTACAGTGGCTGCAGATGAAGACGTGTTCTTTTTTTTTTTTTTTTTCCCTAAACCAAAATGCTATTCAAATTTATAGTGTTAGGTTGGTATTGTTCATCATTATAAGCCAATTTTTAATCCAGGACCCTATTGCAAACCAAATTTATTCCTATATGTGCCTCTTCAGTTTTCAGGTTTCATTTTCCATTGATGAGGATGACAGACAAAACCTGCTGAAGTATTTTTTCTAGCTGCAGTCTCCAAAATCTGGAAGTGTTGTCTCTGTTTCCATCCAGGCAGCATAGCCCTAAGCTGGAATACCTCTTGTTTTTCTTCTAGGTTCTTGTAGGCATTTTCCATTGAAAGTGGGAGTTCATAGGTTTGATTTCCATTGGTGATTTGTGTGTCCATATGGGACTTTCTTATTGTGTACATTTTTAGGTTAATAAATAATAACTACTTTATAATTAATGTGTAATTTTATGTTAATTATAGTGTGTCAAACTTACTGGCCCAGAACACAATGTTGCCAACATTTTTGGTGTCTTGTTTGCTGCTAGAGGAAATCTTACTTGAGAGAGAGCTGGAATCAGTCCAACCCTGTGCCTGTTCAGATCTACATGCACTGTGCCCCATGTTGATGAAGCTTTCCTCCATTAAGGGCACTTTGCCAGGACCAGCCCTCAACTGGAGACGAGGAAGTGAAAGGCAAGAAGGGAAGCGGAAGGAAAATACCCGCGCAGACACACAATGAGCAAGGCAGATCAAGAATCCTGCCTTTTAAGGCATACAGTGTTATCTGTAATTGTTATATGGCATTTAGATTCCACAGTGATAGGCACCTTAGAAAAACCCTAAAATAGACATGGTACAGATTCTATTAGTCTGTTCTGGAGACAAATTATAACACTTGCATAACCACAGGTTTTGGCCCTTTTCCACAGAAATCTGTCTAGCATCTTGGCACTTAATTCTGGTACCATAGCATGGTTTCCAAGGGCTCTGAGAATATTGAAAATGAAACTGAACAAAATGAATGGGTAACTGACAAGTGTTGTGTCTGGGCAGGCAGCAAGGTTGTTCTCAAGTCCTTCTCTCTGTTCATCTAAACACATACTCCGTTGGAGTATGTTATTTTCTCCTTGAGAGAAGGAATATTTTATGGACTTGTTCTGAAGCAGCAGAAAGCAACAGAAAGGGGTAGTGTAATTCAGCAAGACATTTTCAGACTTTTCTGTTTTTCCTGGTAGACAGGTAGGGATTAAATTTACCTCAGAGCAGCACCACAAGCATCAGTCAGATTTTGGCCAGTTGGTATTTTTGGATCATGCACATATCTTCCTGAGCAATTGGTGGAAGAATAGGCTGTGAGATCATAGAGATATGTTCCAAGAAAGCAACAGGATATTAGTCTGAGCACTTGGAAAGGGGAACGGGGAAGAGCATATGGCCAAAAATAATATCATTAAATGTTTCTTGTACTGCTATATAGACATAATGCAGAAATGGGTGAACTAGCTCTTCCAGCAGTGGAAGAGAAGCTTGGCATAGTCAACACTTACTGAAGCAGAATGGTATGACAGAAAATGAAGAAATGCAAGATGAAGCTTAACAGAGAAGGTAGATGTAGGGGCACAAAAGTAAGGTGATGCTCAACCACAGAATCTTTATGCTTCTATTCCTTGAGGAGAGGAACTCTGTAGGGAGATCTTAGATTAATACTCCTGTGTAGTATTAAGAGGGTTATAATCAGCCTTCCATCTAGAGAGGCTACTAATTACATGATAGTGGAAATAAGAAGAGGCCCTGAAGAATGTAGCCAGGTGCTCAGTACCCCTTAGTGATTTGTTTTTGCCTCTTTCTTGCTTCCCTGAAGTCTGTCAGAAAACTGAATGATCATTCAGAATCCCTTTTGGTGAAGCATAGAGCAAGTTACTTTTAAAACATCTTTACCATATTGAGGGAAGGAGGTTGGTTGTATTTCATGGGAAGTTTTTTGTTTTGTTTTGCTTAAACAAAGCTTGAAAAATTATGGAAGGCTCCTGTGACTCCATTACCTCACCTCAGTTGAGGGGAGGTAATACAAACTTATACAGCTTTGCAGCAAGTTAATATCTGTATCTGTGTCTCAGATGCATACAAGTGATTTCAACTATCTGCTTTTTAAACTAATCACTTTCTACATATGAGACAAGCTTAAGACAGAAAATACACTGATGCCTTAAAGCCTCTAAAAGAACCATTTTTTGAATGGCTAGTCCAGGCATGCAGAGAAGCTTTTTCTCCCTTCACTTCTAAGCAAAGCAAAGAAACAGTTTCAAACAGAAAATACTGTATAAATAATGCATGTGTCCTTAGGGGAAGGATCATATCAAAACTAGCACTGTAGCACTAAACTTCTGAAAGGGCAGTATTTTTGAAATGAGGGAGCTTGTCAGAAAAGAGCTCTAAATGAAAAGGCAGAGAGCATACGATAGACGCAAGATGGAGAACTCTCAAGTATATCCAAATGTGGTCTCAGAAGAGGGCATTTTACTGAAGCAGATCAAAAAAAAAATCAGAAAAAGCTAAGTATGGAGGGAAGTGTGGCTAAATTGCCAGGCTATAGTAGTTGCTTAAACAAATTAGATATCCCTCATGAAAATTGTAATCCATTTCAAACAAAAAGAAAAACATATAGTAGGTAAAGTAAAAAGTAGCTATTAGGTCACAGAAAGTAAGCAGCTTGAGTAACTAGAAGCAAATATAAGAATGTGTTCACCCCTCACCACCTTATGTTCTAATGTTGCTTAAAGATGGGGGTTAAAGAACATCTCTTATTCTGGGGGTTTAAAAAAACAGCACAAAATACTATTGAATCCCACAAAGAAGGATGAACATCATCCTTTCTCTTCCTGGGCCTCATACGTGGAATGCAGAAGCCTGTGCAAGTAGCATTACCCCAACTTTAAGGAAGGGGACAAGAGAAGATTTACCTCACCAGTACTACCGAACTGCAGAAGGACTGGCCTGTGCCACTGTTTCCCTCCCCTACACCCTCCTCGTTATTCACTGCTAAGTGGGATCACATCCGTTTGTAACTGGTACAGCTGTAGAAGCCAGTGTACAGCTTATCACTAGATCTGGCTGGTAGCTCAGCAAGGATGTTGCTTTTAAGTATGAAAAGGTGATTTGACAAATCGCATATGATACCAGAAATGTTGGTGACTTAATGAAAAAATCTAACAGGAAAAAATGTGAGGATGTGAATGATGTGATATGATAGGGACACGTGGCTTCTGTAAAAGAAAATCGTGTGTCCATCTGCTAAGACATTTTGAGCATGTCAAGAAAGTTATGTACTTAAGAATCAGTTGAAATTTAACTGGCCTTTAAAAAAAAGCCTTTGGCAAAACTTCTTACTAAGAAGAGCTGCCAAATAAATTAAGCAATGCAGAGTACACTGGCAAATTAGAAATTCACCAAAAGACAGCAAAACAAATGGTGGGAAGGAATTGGCAATTTTAAGCATCACAGAAGGCTAACAGAGGGGTGTTCCCTTGCTAAGAATGGAATTGAGTGTATTTTAAGAAACCTAATCTTCACAAAATGATGACTCCGGGGTAATAAACAGAATTGCAAACTACAAAACCTGATTTACACGAATCAAAATTAGGAAAAAAAAAAAAAAAAAAAAAGCTTGAGAAGGAATGTAAAGAGATTGGCTGATAGATCAACCTGATGGCAAATAAAGTTACTGTTGACAAACACAAGGTAGGGCACCTTGGAAAGAAAAATCTAAACTGATGCACCTAGCTGTATTTAATGTAATGAACTGGAACTACTCAGGGAATATATCTAGGTGTTGTTGTAGAAAAATCAGTGAAAATGTTTTCTTGACATGTGCAACAGTGGTTAAAAAGTACATTAGACATTTGAATATCTGTAGAATAGAACAGAAATAACACTGAAAATAGTACTATTATAGAAATAGATGATGTGATTTCACTTAAGATGTGATACTCAGTTCTGGTCATTGTGCATCAAAAAGATATATCAGAAATAGAGATTTAAAAAAACTGATACTGAAAATGATTAGTGGTACCACAAGAACTCTCTTTGAAGAAAGAAATTGAAAAGAATAGGACTACCAGGTCTAGAAAGGAGATGTGATCAAAATGATGTGTGATAGACAATAATATGATAATGAGGAGGCAGCAAGTGAAACTGAAAGAAGCCCCCCCCCATTTTTTTTAACCAGTATATAATTTGTCCCCAAATCTTTAAACTGGTGCTGAAGTTTGTAAGCTGTGTAGATCCATTGAAACTCACTTGTGTAGTTCATAACAAGCATGTGCAGAAAAAAACATAGAAACCACAAAATGTCTTTTGAGGCTGGGAAAACTGTAGAATAAAATAAAGATGAAGCAAGTACTTTACACAGTCAAGGAGAATATTCACAGCCACATAAAATGGACTCAGAAGCTAAAAGTCCTTCATGCTTTTTGGTGTGAGTCAACTGTAGTTTTATGGGATTTTGTAAGAACCATTCTCTATGAACAGGTTATGCACTCCAGTTTATTGCAGCATAATTTGGAAAGAGCCAGATTTAGCAGCAGCAGGGCTCTGACTGGGACTTTGGAGAAATCCTGTCAGCTGCCCTCTTGTCTCCTCCTGCCTGTGGCTCTTGTCATGGGGGAATAGGAGTTGGGTCAGCATGCTATGGCTGTCCCTGCAAGAGGCTGTCCTTCCTTCCTTGCAGTAGCCCTGCTACCAGTAGCAGAAGCCTAGCTGACTTTAAAGAGGACATCTATTGGTTTGGGCAGCATTAGCACAGCATGAAAGCTGTTCCTTGCCTCACAGAGGGAGGAGGTAGCTTTTTGAAGTGTAACGTTATGTGGCTTAGATCTCCCCTGTGGCCCTCTGCTTAGCTCAACAGGGCTTCTTGCTTCTTTTCTGCACTAAGTAGCCTCTGCCATGACTATTCCCTCTAAATACCATACATTGAAGAGGTCTGACTCTTTTAGATGCTGTAGAGATGGTTTTAGAACAGAGGATATTTTTTCTTTAAAGGGACTTTAATTCGTAGTTTATATTTCTAATAACGTTTATATTTTTAAGTAAGTATTATTATTTATTCTTGACAATTAAAAAAAGTTCTTATAATGGGACTGGATCCAGGATGTTGGAGGTTAAAGATTGGACTTGATGTTATTTCATATATTATTTATGGAGATCTAAAACTGTGCCTTTTAAAACTCTAAATCTTTCTTTTTGAATTCTGTCATTTCTTGGCTGCAAGTTATAAACATATTTTTCTAATGAGAAATCCATTAGTGACATTGCTGTTGTCTTTGGACAGGAGAGAAATTGAGATCAGATGGATCAGTCCTCCCAATTCTCATCCTTTCGCAAAAGATATGCAAAGGTGGCATGCCACGCTTCTGGGAAGAGAAAGTGTTCTCCCACAGACTCTGCCACTTGACTGAAGCAGTGACAGCCTTTGGAAGCTTGTTGATGATTGTAATATTGGACCTCTAGAAGTAGTTAAATATGTACAGGGAAATGATGGGTGGAGATCCTGGAGAGAAACCCTGGCACACAGAGCCTCAGTGGGTGTTAGAGAGAAAGTTGCCATGGTGAGGGTGCTTGCTACCATTGGTATATCTCAGTGCTCTTCATGAAGAAAATTGCTTATATACTGCCATGCTTACAGACCATGCTGTTTCCAGTAGTGTAGGTAGATAGTCTTGTTGGTATTTTCATTGTAATGTGTTAATATTTAGAATTTAGGGTGCTGCTATTCATCTGCAAGGCTGTTACTTTAAAACTGTCTTTAGGTTAGCATTAGCTTTTAATTTTTTGCTGTTGTTGTCGGTTGCAATTTTAAGATTACGGAATTACTTGATCTGTAATGTCATGTTTATACATACAAAGAATGTCATTCTATAAAGCTGCTGGCCAGCAGAAACTCTCTCTTGCTATTTATTTAGCACCTAATATCTGGACCCTTGAAGAACTACTGAAAGAGAGGTTACATAGCACTGCTGAAATCTGTTTTCACTGAATGCAAAAGGGGCTAGAAGATCTCTCAGCTCTATCTCCTAGCAGGCCTGAGTTCAGGTCCTGCGTATGTTGCAAGTAGATCTGAGAATGCTGGATATGAGCTTGTGACTGAATTCCTCTTGTATACAGAATGAATGAGGCTAAATGTGAAACTTCCTCCAACCTGAAATTTGACAAGGTTGTGTTTGGGAAACGCTACACCTACCGCCAGGGCCAGCAGGATCTGCACCAGGACTCGCAGGATCTAGGTCTCAGCTCTGCAGGAAACCTGACAGTACTGAAAGCCTTAGCTAGAGCCAGGCCTTCCAGGCACCCTGCTGTAAAGCAGAGCGTTGATTAGAGCTGTTAGGGCTTTTGGACTTCCAGGCTATGGCAGCAAGCCTTGAAACCCTGGCACAGCTGGCTGCTTCTGAGCCAGCCCAGGGAGAGAGGTAGAGTGCCACTCAGCAGGGTAGAGGAATCATGCCCGATTTGCCAAGAGTTCATTGAACCTCCTCCCTTCTCCCCTCCTGCCCAGTGTTTCAGATGAAATATTTTGGGTTCAACAAATTGCCATTTTCCAACAAAAATCTGTCACAAGTGAAAATGAATGTGTGGGGCTCAGTTGGTGCCAGTTTGTCCCGATCGCATATTCATCAATTAGTAAGGAACAAATGTATATATTTGGCAGTCTTTCTACGGGGAATAGTCCTGAGGGCTATTGTCAGGTTTTAAAAGGTATTGATGAAGCTACAGAGAAAAAAAACTTTTCAGTGTACCTGCCAGTACTGTGTTAACCAAGATATTGTATAATTATATTATAGTTGTTTATGTATATAGCTTATATTAATGCGCATGTCTGTTGAAATAGCTAGCATGTAAATGGATGGATGGATGGACAGAGTTCCCTTTAAAAGGTAATCAGGATCAGACCTGAGGTTACCGGGCACTCTGTAGTTATATTGGAGCACATAGTCTGAGGAAGAGCTTGCAGTTAAAATATGAGAACAGTAAAATTAATTTAGGTCATTAATTGACTGATAAAGTAGAATAGATGATGAAAACCATCTCTCATATTTGTATTTTATCATAACAGAACTATTGACTTTCTGGTAGAATTAATTTGCAACAAAATGTTTCAATATCTCCTTGGTATTGCCAGCTGCTGTGTTTTTGCCCTAATGATACTTAAATTGATGATGGACATTACTACTCAGGTTGGGGTTTTGCTGGGTTGCTCTGAACATTTTTTGTATATGAGGTTGCACAGAATGATTATGCTTAGCAGAACGTATAATAATAGATAAGGGGTTTCTGGCGTTTTTTTCACTCAAGGAAGCAGCTAGTTACAGCTTGGAGGTCTTTTTATGCAGTGACAGGTCATCAAGACCAGTTTATAAGGGCTGTTTAACCCACAGCAGACTTCTTCATTTCTATACTGCAGAAACAAGATGTATCTGCTTGGGGTTTTCTTTTTTCTTTTCTTTTTTTTTTTTTATTTGTTAGTCAGGTCTGATGTTTATGTTCTTTGACTTCTAGGTGTCTAGGTGAAAGAATCCTACTGTTCTTAGTATCTGACTCTTTTCCAAGTGTTCAGAATGAAGAATTCAGTCATTAGTTGACTTTTTAAAAAAAAAAATGATGTGAAGCATAGAGTTGAGATTTCTGTAATATTTGTGAACTGTTTTGCTTAATACATGCTTTTATCTTTCACCTTTTGAACCAGGTCCATCAGCACCAAGACAGGGGTGAGACCTTTCAATGCCAGCTATGCCCTTTTACCTCCTCCCGCCACTTCAGCCTGAAACTCCACATGCGTTGCCATCAGCATTTCCTCAGGACAGAATCCAAAGTGAAGGAGGAAATACCAGAAACTGAGGTCAAGGGGTCACCACAGCTAAATAGTGACTCCTGTCCTGGACTGCAGAGGGAAGGAGGTGGACCTGACCTCACGGGATCAGCAGTTGTGTCTAAAACGCCCGATGTGGCTGGGCAGGCTAGTGGAGGCATTCCACCTTTGCTAGTAAAAGAGGAGCCCAAAGATGACAGTGGCATCGCAACTTCACCTTTTGCTCTTAGCACTATTGACAGAGCCCCCAACAACGTGAAGCTGAAGGACTCCTCTGACTTTGTGGCCAACACAGCATCGGCGCTATTCAGCCAAGACATCTCTGTCAAGATGGCATCAGATTTTCTCATGAAGCTGTCAGGTAATTGAACATCAGAGTGGCAGCATCAGCTACTCCTTGTATGGGCTAAGAAACCCTAGGTCTGCCATGTCACGGAATTGCAGGGAGAAAACAGTTGCAGCTTCTTTACTTGTCACTGCTTGTTTCTTTTGATGAGTGAGGTGCATGATGCAGGGAAGAGGGCAGATGGCGAGAGAAAATGGGAATATTGTTAATTGTTAAAAACTGGGATTGGGAATAAGAACTGTTTTTCTAGGCCAGTGATGTTCAGTGACAATTAGCTTGGCAAGTCTTGTTTGGTATGTTTTTGAATACCTGTAGTTCCAGTTTAAAATCACTGAGGGTCACAAATGCCCAGCATCTTGGAAAATTCAGCCTTTATCTTCTCTGCCTTTGCCCATCTGTTAAATAGGACCAGTGAAGTATTGCTGTCTTTCCTTTCAGAGGAGTGTATGAGGTCAAACTATTCAATGCTTGTGAAGTATGGATCTGTGTTGCTGGATTTCTTGGTTATTTTCATTCAAAAAATTGGTAGTCTTAGTTGTTTATGGACAACTTTTGAAGATGATTACTGTTCTTAATTACCATCCCTATCTAATGCAAACCGTGGGTTTATTCTGTTTTTTTGTTGTCAGATTATTGCTGTGAGAATCATATGAGTATGTGAAAATCTGAAGAAGTATTTAGAGAGAATGCATTATATGTTACGTGTTCTCTTACTGATTTGACTGAACATTTCAGCACTGGGGACATGCTGGGGAGATGTTCTGTACTGAATGTTTTCAAAATTGACCTTTAAAGAGGAAGAAGGCAGGAAAAAAGTCACTGAAGAAACTTCTGTTTCGCAAGGAGATGAAAGTCCCTCTGGTAATTTTTAGACTTTGGAGATGGAAGTTATCCTTTTAAATAAAAGATGATTGGTCAACTTTTTTCCGTAAGTGAAATGTAAATTGCATTTCAGTAAATGTTAGTGTCAGGTGAACTAGATTAGCTCTGTTCTAATCACCTTGGTGATACTGCAGCCAGATATTTTGGAAAGGCTGTCTGTCCTCATCGGCCCAGACCTTTATACCTCTGGGAGCACAGTTCTGTGGAGACAGAATAGAATGGGGAAAAATAAGAAATCAAACCTGAGGCTTCATGGAGCCAGCCGGGAGAAATAATAAGAACAGAAGACAAGCAGGAAGTAAAATGATTTGGGACTAACAGTTTCCTCTGAGGGTTAGAAGAAGCCACAAAACCTTCCCTTAAAAAAAAAAAAAAAAAAAAAAGTAAGTTGATATAATGTGTTATTATGACTGAAAAATGGAGCATGAGAGAGTGTGTTTTGGTTTGCCTGCACTTTTTTAAAATTGATTTTCACATTTGAACTCTATATGAAACCCATTTTTGATACTGTCTGACACCTGTCTCATATGTGCTGTTCTGATGTCTGTTTTAAATTAGTATTCCTTAAGTACGTGTTGTGCGCTAAGTGACTCCGCATCAGCTGTACTGAACTGTAGATGATAGTGCTCATGATGGCTGCATGTAGCAAGAATGGGAGCAGAAAGTAAGAGGGGAGAGAAAAGCCTGAAAGCTGAAAAAACACGCAACATTTTGATCTGTTGTTTTTCTTGTAGCAGTTGATGGGGAGCTGTTTACAGTTTGGCAGACGGTCATGTTTTCAATGTCTGATCTATTGGCATCGGAAAAAGGATACAAATGTACATTATTCATGCAAAAGGCCTATGCAGTTATTTTATGGTGACTTACTAAAGGTCTGGAAACCTGACTTGTATGCACTGTTACCTAGCAACATGTTATAAAGTCACTGGGGGAGTGAGATGTATCTGTAATTTTGTATGTGCGCATATTTGGATGAAAATGTACTGCCAGTCATGAAGTTTACTACAAAGGGAAAGCAATGTTAAAAGGAAAGGAATTTCTTTTCTCATGAGATTTATGTTGTGTTACATACATTTAGCTCATGGTTTTCTCCATAAAATGTGCATAAATTTAGAGCAGAAGTAAAAGTATTTCTCTTTTAGCAAGTTGGCTAAATAACAGCAGTGTGTTTTTCTGATTGCTTACTGTACTGAACCAAGTTCCTCTGAGTGATTTCTTTATTATGACACTCTCTTGTTAGGCCCATCAGAACTTCCACTATTGGCTTTACCTTCTCAATGATATAAATCTTTTGACATCTCAAATTGTATATGCCAATTGTAACAGCCAACACAGATTTGTCGAGACCAAATTATGTCAAAACAATCTAATTTCCTGTTGTGACAGGCCTTGTGGCTAAGAAAGAAGCAGCAAATAGATATCTAGACTTTTAAAATTTGACATTTATTCTTATTGAATATTGATAGCTAAAATGAACAGCTATTTTTGCTTGCCAACGTTTATTACCCCTCTTCCTCTTCATTAGTTTCAGCTCATGTGTCTCTAGTTCCATGGGAAACCTTGGGGCCCACTGGTTTTCATTTCTGTGCAGTTTCAGCCTCTTCTTTTTCCGAATCTCTGACTCAAAGGCTTTTCTCCCTTCATTTCTAAGAGTTAACAACTGCCAGTACCACCTCAGAGCAGAAATGTAACTGGTGGATTTGAGGAGGAAGGCAGTCTAAAATTAGTGTTTATTGATGATCATCAGTTTAAAAATCAAATGATGTTTATTGTGTAATGCAGTACTTGTCTAAATGAAGTGGATGTCAGACGTTTGGAAAATAGTACTTTGAGGGAAGTTCATAGTCAGAAGGGAAGAGCATATTAAATCAGGTTTCTCAGGGACTTGTACTTGGCCTACTGTTGTTTGGTATTTTCATGTATCATGCTGTTACTGGAATAATAACATCAAACTTAGTAGAGCCTGCAAATATCTCAAATGGCAAGATCAAGATTCAAAATATTGACTATTTGGAGAAATGATCTGGAAAAAAGAGTTCAACTATTCAACAGACATCTATGCAAAATACAAAATCAGGAAGAACTGTCTTGGTAACGGTTCTGTAGAAAAGGAACAGGGATTAACAGTGTCATACTGTTGCTAAAGACAGTCACTGTACTAGGATTTGTAAAGAAGAGAACAGCCCACAGGAAGGGGGAATGATCTCAGTCCTGCTCAAGTCCCAGGTTTTGATACTGTACTTCATAAAGAGCATGGACAATTGGAGAGACTTCAAAGGAGAGCAGCAGGAATGCCTGGAAGTTTAGAAAAGATGTGTCCATTGAGGGTGGGTGAGAAGGGGGTGTGGTTGTGGGGCCTTTGGAAGGAGAAGGCTAAGGAGAGTCATTAGTAAGTCTTCCAGTGAATTAAAAAAGTTTTTTGAAGGAGAGTCTGTTGGTGATTCATAGTGATTAGGACAAACAATAACAGCTTTATATTGCTGTAAGGTTTAGGTTGGCATTAGAAAAATCTTTCCAAAAGTTGAGGTAGTTAAACATCTAGAGTTGATTGATTGGAGAAATTTGTAGCATCACCATCCCTGGAGGATTTTAAAAATAGGTTAGATAATTATCTGTCAGATATGGTTGGACCCATGTTAGGCAGGAAGGTGGTCTGGATCTGTGTGTCTCAATCAGTGAACCATTGGACATCACAAAAAGTTGCCAGAAGTTTCAACTGGACAACAACAAAAAGCATCCTGAAGAGAAGCAAAGCAGACGGAAAAAAGAATTACAGCTGTTCGGTTAGGCCTGATTTTGAGTTTGTCATAAACAAACTGTGGCTTTGCTGCTAAGGTGGCCCCTGAACTTTTTTCAGAAATGTTTGAGGGATCTTTGGATTTAAAGAGGTTGAGAAATATTGCTGTAAGTGACCTTCTGAGATCCCTTACCCCCCGCCTTTTTTTTTTTTTTTTTTTTTTTTGTGATTCTGTGCCATTGCTTACCAAAATGATTGTTTTTAGTTGCATGCTTTCTGAAATAAGGCATAGGACAAATCACAAATGTAAGTCTAAAAAGGAGAACAAACCCTGAAATCCTTTCCAGACTCCATTCTGTATGTCCATAATAGTTTAAGGTTAGGGGATGCTTTTAAATTCACAAGCAATTATTTGGAATGTTATTTAAATTTGGAAAGAGTTATGGTTTATAAAGACAATTAGCTGATGAATCTGAACATATAATCTTAAACTAGAAGAATGTTTTAGCATGGGCATGTTTTTACCTTCAACCTTCCCCCCTCTTATTTCAGTGAGACTGCTCATATACCTGAAGCTGTCCAAATGCTTTGCTGGATCAGTGCTTTGCCAGGGTGTTTTCTTCTCCCAATGCATTCATTTGATATTGAATCTTTAACTGCATTCATATCTTAATTTGCAGAGTATTTGCTTTTCCTGTTTTAAAGGTGTCAGTGCTAGACATAGTATAACACATCTCATTAAAAATTTTGAGGCCCTTCTAGCCACTTCTAAGGCTTCATTTCTTTTGTAGTAAATAATATCTTTCACAGTGATCCAAATTACCATGGCCAGTGTAATACAGTGAAATTATTACTCTGCCTGTGTTATGTGCAGCAGTTGCTTTTCTAACATTCTAAAATAAATGAATCCCATTGAAATGAATGTGATTCCTGCACTATTGATCTCAGAGGAATTCTGTGTGCAAACAGTAATTGTAAAGCATCCTTCATTCCCGGCCTCTCTCCCTCACCTCTCTCTGTTCACCAAGTGCATTGCTCTGGAAAGCATGGCTCTTCATCTTGGGATGTCATGCATTATCAGTTGTGCCCTGCTTCTGCAGCTCTTTATATTCCCCAAGTTCGCATTGGAAAAACTTTAATACAGAAATGGGGGAGGGGAGACAGGAGGCCAGCTGAGTGTTTGGGGCTGGCTGTGTTAGATACACGAGAAACTGTGGTTTCTGTAGGTTTAAGTCATGTCTGATGTCACCATCAGGCTAGGAGCCAAACTATTGTGTTTTGGAAAATAAGGCTACCATAGGATTTCGGTGACTGTCCAAAGAACTTGGACTTTATGTTCATGTTTTCTTAGCCAATTCCATTAGTGGAATAACAAAATAGTAAACCATCGGACAGCTATATACAAAATATTAGTAGATTAGCTAAGTAATCAGTTAGATTATCTGTTTTGTTTGGCTCTTGAAAATTACTGCACTCCTTAAAGGTGAAGCAAGTATTTTGAATATTACAGTGTTTGCCATTGACAGTAGTGAACTGGCTGGCTTGAAGACTCTTCAGACAGCTATTTTTAAAATAATAAAAGCATGTCCAATTAAAATGTCATAACTGATGTATTTGTGTAGCAAGTTCCAAAGAAAAGACCGTGCTGCCTATATTTAGGATTCATAGTTTATGCCAGAATGTAAAATTTCAATTAGAATATGTAAGCGCATAGGACTGGCAATTATTCAGTCATATCCTTAATTTAAAAATACTGTGAATTTCATAATGTTGCTGTCAGTGTAAATACCCCTGATGTCATCAGGATCTCTCTTTGAAGTGTCTCTCCAGAGTCACATTTTCATTATTTTCATATGGACCTTTAATTTAAAGTAAAACCAAAAAAGGGCAACAGCACAGCTAATTAAAACTTGGCCAAATAAAAGCTTTTACTAATCTTTGTTGCTGATGTATCACACCCCTTATCTTCCCTTTTCAGAAATTGGTAGTCTTACATCCAAGAAATTCCTGGCTTTTTGAAAAATCATATCCATCATATTTTACACCTTACAGAAATACACAGAACTTAGCAAATAAAGCAGTGTGGATTCTGCTCTACTTTAGTCATCTAGAATGCAGTATAACGAACTGCTTTTTTGTATATTCAACCCAATACAGCATAAAAGAATCTACAGATAAGATTCTGTACCAATTCTGTACCTACAATTTAGTTTAATAGCTTCACAAACTCATTTTCAGGAACAGCTAGAATGATGGCTCTTTTGCTTCCCTGGTTGCACCATTACTGCGGGCAGAAGTCCTAGCTCATGAGCCCAGATCTATCCAAAGTGGGAACTGAAGGCATTGTTAGTTCAGTCATCTCTGGCTGTTGGGTTTTTTTGTTTTGTTTTGTTTTGTTTTGTTTTTAGCTTGTTTTCTTAAACAAATACATTTCTCTCCTCTGTTTGTGTTCCTTTGTAGAGAGAAGAAATTTCCACATTGCAAACAGTTCTTTCCTGTCGGAAACAAATTTTCCTTTGTGTTTTTCACTTTCACTTTCCTCCCCCTCTTTACTCCTGCTCCCCGAGAAGCTTACCTGTTCTACTGTTACTTTGATTTTTACTTGGAAAGGAGGAGATGGTTTTAGCACATACTGGGGAGTGTGAGGCATGTGATCTGTCGGGTGCTTTAGTAACTTGCCTAATTCCTCCCTTCCACTGGACTAGAGCTTGGTAAAATGGTGACGGGCAAGTGGCAAGACTCAAATTTCTGAGCTGAAAGTTGGTAAGCTTCAGTCTGTTGGTATCTATATCGCCTATAAGGCTAGTAAGCAAGACCCAGTAGGTCTGCCCTTAGGCAAATAGTCCTGACTGTGCAGCGTCTCTTCTTGTGACTGGTCATTCTCCTGTGCTGTGTCTTCTGCCTTGACTACAGCTCCTTAAATGCAAAGCAGCTTTAGAGAAGATTAGGATAATTAGCTGACCTTTTCTGGACCTCTGTTTATACACTTTCAACAATACCTAGGCAAGATAATTTGAAAGACCTCACATTTTAAGTGGTCTTTGGAAGCCCAGAGGTGGCAAGTCTTGGCATCTTTATCCTTCTCACATTTGTCTATTCTGCCAGGCCACTGCTTTTATAAAAAGAAACGTTTTAATGCTTAGAGCCCTAATGCCTAAGTACTAGGCATTAGTTCCCATCCTCTTCCTTGAAGACCTGTAGGTTAGTTTATTTGGCGTACAACAGAGGATTTGTGTAGAGGGTGTTGAAAGTAAAAGGTAATTGAGTTAGCACTCCCAGGAGAAGTAACATGAGGTGCTCTGGGACAGATCAGTACTTCTGGGAAGAAAGCACTAAAAACAAATCAGAATCCAGCTAGGCTGCCCTACCAGAAGGATATTATTTCTCCTTTTGGGCCACTTAAAATGTAGGCAGCCTCTATGTATAGTAAGTGGAACATAAGTTATCAGCATCATTGGATTTTGGTCTGGAGGTTCTCCATGAGATTCCAGTTGAGTAAATCTTTCTTGCAAAGCAGTTTGCTCACCAGTGGCTTCTTATGCAGTGTTTGTACCTCTTACTCAGTTCTTGAATGTCCTCAAGTGTAAGCTGTTGTTTCCTTGCAGAATGGCAACATTCACCTGCACTTTTAAATTTTTAGAGCAAAAATAGTAGAAGACTCAAGTCTTACCCTTTATTGACCACAGCTGCTTTCAGGAGAATGATGCCTAACATCAGATGAATGTCTTCCAAGTGCTGTGGAACTGGTCTATGAGAGGTCTTTGGCACCTTCTGACTTTCACAGTTCACAACTTCCTCCTTGGACCTTAAAGCTAACAGCATCATTCAGTTGCTCTGACTCCAATGGGATCCTGGATAAAACACTGTCCTTTCTTCCTCAGGAAGAAGTCATGCTATCGTTCTCTTTCCATGGTGGGTCTGAGGAGAATCAGAAAGGGAGGTTTTCCTGCAAGGTCTCAAGGAGGTCAGTTCAATCTGCAGTGTGTTTTCGAAGGTATCCTCACTTCTCCCTTCTTCCTCAGCCAGGGGTGGCCTGCTCTCCCTGCCCTTTGTAGCTGTGCTTGGACATCACTTACAAAATAACCTGACGTTGTTGCAGTGTGATGTGGCATTAGAGATCTTTATCACAGCTAGTTTCAACCCAGACTCCATAGATGCTTTTTCTCATGGCCTCCTCTTTTGCAGCAACGTTTTTGTCATGGTTTCTTTTTATTTTATGTGTTCTTTTGCTTAGCTCAAACAGATGGAACAGTGACCAGCTCTTTGATACTTGTAACTTATAACACTGAGTTTGACTTGATGCAATCAGCCCATTTTCCCCTCTTTCAATTATAAACATTTTGAGCATTTAGAAATACTCAGTAAGCGGACTGATGCAGTCAGCAGCTTCTATCAAAACATTTCAGATTAGTGGCAGATGCCCAAGGCTTTTCTTGTGGCATTTGGCAGTTTGAGGAAAGTGTTACAACTTTCATGTTCCGCTTTTGCCAAATGGATCAAATGATCCCATTTTCCAGGAAGATAAAAATCACCAATCTGGAATCTTCTTTGATCTAATTTTTGTTGGATATATAGAATGGGAAGAATTAATCAACCCTGCTTGAGAGACTGCTGTCTATTGGTTGTTTTTTCTCTTTTTTTCCCCTTACTTATTCCCTTATTTCAAAATTATATTGCCGTCTGTTTTGGATTCAGTCTGCAGGCAACTCATCTGTCAGTCTGTTCTCATTGCAATTCAGGATGAATATAAGTTAAATACAAACTAAGTATATGCATGTGCATCTATTTATGTAGACAGGAGATGTTATTCCTTCTGGGAAGTAATACTTTTATAGTTCAAAGACACTTAACTAAACTTTAGTGCCATCTCTTTAATCCTTGTCTAGTTTTAATTTCTTTAAATATTTTTCAATTGCAGGTTTTCTTTCTGAATTGGTTTCAGTCAACTTTAATTTCCTTTATTTGCAGCGATGTTTCTCACCTCTGTTTGTTGTTCTCCCTGATACAACTGCCAGTAACTGTGGATCCAAGACAAGGTAGAGCCAAAGGAGTTTTTGCCTCTAGTTTTAATGTATGGACCTGATAAGTTGGGCAACCTCCCCTTTTCCTTGTCTGTCCTTCTATATAGGCTTCATTTAATTTGGAATTTGCTTTAACATCTTTAAAGAAAGAGTAAAAGACCCATTAGCTGTAGCAATAGTTTTGAAACCAGCTAATGGCTGCCTGGTTTTATTTGTTTCTGTTTTCCAAGAGATAAATAACTGTTCTAGTTTTTGTGATTCGTCTATGATTAAAGTATTTGATTCTGAGAAGTGTGGTCCATTCAAGGAATGTACTGTCAGTTAATTAGACAACAAGAGTCATCTTTCCAAGTTTATTAATTCTGTATGTTGTCCAAAACAATGCAGGTAGAGCAAGCAGCACTGGCAATACAGATAAGAACATTAGTTTGACTTGCTTTTTCCCTCACATGACTTAGTCAAATGCACATCTTCAAGACTTTCTTTGGATTGTGAGGCCCTGACTACATTCTCCATTTCTTACAGGTGATGTCCTATGGCTACATGGGGATAAACTGAGACTGTAGATCTCAGTAAGAGCTCTTTTAGACTATTGCTAACATTGTGCTCCTAGAAATGTTACGGTGGTTTCAGCTTGTTAAACTGGGCGGTAGTTCAGAATAGTGGAGGAGTGACGGCTTATAGCAGCATATGGTGCTATAAGTTAGTGGGAGAGCTAACCTGTGGGGTAGCAGTGAGAGATGGGCAGGGAGAGAAATCTGGTGCCCTTCCAAAGTCGTTCTGTGTGCATCACTGAGATGAAACTTCTTAAACTCTGAACATCAGGATGACCTGCCTTGATTTGTTGGTGCTCTGGGCTGTTAGAACTTTGTTTCCTGTCACAGAGTTTAAGTACACCCGTGGGTTCTGCCTAAGGAAGAGCATAGAGGGGCTGTTTGACAGCTTCTCTTTCTTAGGGTCATACTGGCCTCTATGTTTTGGTTCTCTGATAAAAGGGGGTAATAAGTGCTAATCTTTTCCAGAAGAACCGTTTTTGATCCTTATGCCACTCCTCATTTTTGTAGCAGCAGAAAAAGGCATCTCTCGCTACAAAGCATGACTCTGCAAAACGTTCCCACTTTAAGGCTGTGATATTACATGAATTCAGTTACAGTGATTCTACTTTTGTGTAGATGTTTTGACATTGGTTTTAACCTGGCTTTTGATGAAGCATGGCGAAGGGATGCAAAGTTACAATGATCTAAGACAGTTTAATATCATCTCTGTATTCCTAAATGGTAAAATTGTCTGCTGACCTGGTCGATAGTGCTTCTTCTACCTAGCTGATTTCATGGGCAGAAACATAGCTGCCTTCCCAGGTTAATGACTGTCTTCCTTCGTTCTTCACTCAGACTCTGGTTCCCTTTATTTCATCGGATAATAGCGCTTTAATGCTTTCTTGACTTGAATGCACTCAATCTTTTTTTCTCCAGGTTCTCTGGAAATTCATACAGAATGCTCCCTACTGGTTGAGCTGTGCTCCTGGTTTTGGGGTATTTTTCGTATCTGCAGTAGCTAGAGTGGCTTATTTTAAAACGAAAAGAATGCAGAAGGCAATGTGGCAAAAGTTGTGGATAGGTTTTTTTTCTTTCTTTTTTGTGGTGACCATTCATTGCCGTACGTCAGACCACAGAACAGAGTAAACTAAGCAGAAGATGTAGACCAAGCTAAAGCTGATGGACAGATTTTTCTTTTAAGTACCTTGGTAGAGTTAAGGTTACTTTGTGAGCCTTGACCAGTATTTTGGTGAAGTAAAGCATGTTCTGAAGCTTAATGCCACTGCTGCTGCTTTTTCTTTTTTAAAAGGAAAAAAAGAATTCTTAATAGTGCTATTAGTGCATATGAACACCTGCATAAGAGAGAAATCTCTTTCTCTCTACCAAAGACTCTAGGAGTCGGAGGTTGAAATAAGCCAGGAACATGAGGAATCAGAGAGTAGATAGGAAGGTGTAAATTGGGCTGACTAGAGAGTCAGGGAGCAAACATAGTGATGCTGAAGCAACCGTTAAGTGGAGGAAGAAGTAGACCAGAGCCTTAAGCAGGTGAGCTTTGCTAGATTTCACTAGGGTGAAATGCTAGTGCCCTGCCCCTTCAGCTGGATTTTACTGCCCCTGTAGCAGAGGTGCCAAAGACAAAGGTCTATGCCAGCTCCTCAGCTTCCACTGTTCACGTGACCGTGTTGTAGAACAGCTGACACTCTGCAGCAGGCAATGCGTATTGGCCCCTAATGCCCTACTAGAGTCAGAAAATGGAGTTGTGGGGTGCATCTCTCTCGCATGAGACCTAGTAGGTCTCTGAATGAGAACTGTACAGCTCATCTACAAGAGTCATGAGGGTAGACAGAGGAATGTGATGCGGAAGGTGGAAAATATGTGGGATGAGAGAAGAGAAGGGCAGTGAAGTAAATGATGGGAGAGCTTGTAAAGAGAAGAAAATAGGGACAATGCTTTCCCTTTCATACTTGTGGAGGGAAAGGTTTAAAAGGGTGAGAATGATAGAGCCTCATCAAAGTTTGGGGCACTGGGGGAGTCATTGCTGTGTGTGTGAATTTAAACTGAATGTCTGAACAAGAAAAAGCCGCTAACAGGTGATGGGAGTAAATATCTCTCAATAGTCAAAAATAAAGAATTAAAATAAAAACTGATGAAAAATAGTACAACTCCTATACCCTCCTATTAGGCATGCATGCAGGCAGATGCTTGTCAATCTATATTGCTTCAGTTTGAAAGTATTGCTTAACATGTATTCTTGGTTTTATCCCTTTTACCAAAGCTAGTGCAAGGGATCTAGCACTGTCCAGTGGTATTTGAAAGACTATTCAACAACAGTAGAATTCAGTGTGTAGCTTTTAAGCAGTCCCAAGGTCTCTGTATAGTTCACTGAGGCTGTGCAGCTGCTTATTTGAAAGTATTTGAAAGGCTATCTTTCTTTTTTAGTGATATAAAACCTGAAACAATGCTTTAATACAATCTTTCAGTGCAGAGTTGTCTTCTGAAAATCCTCTTAATTGCTTCCTTCAGATAACCAATACCAGCTTTTAGGATCTAGGAATTTGCTGATCTCTTTATTTCTCCTTTCTCCCCTCTTAGGTCCCCTATCTTTCATTCTTCATCTCTCGTCTCTTTTCCTTGTTCTTTTTAAGAATTCAATAGGTAATACCCATGGGCTTTTCCAAATTGGCCTTTATGTAAAAAGGTATTTTAAACTTGCATCATGCCTACAGAAGATGTACAAACGAATGAGTGGTGAATGTCTGTAGTAGGAGTAGGGGCAAAAGAAGAAAGAAAAGAAGGATATTTCCTCAAGCTCTGGTACATGCAGTTCTTGTGTTTCAAAACTGTCTCTTTGTACAAAAGATACTGGTGTTTGTATACCTTGTGAGGCATTTTTGAATACTGTCTAATTGTCTTGCTTCCAACACCTGCTTAGTATTTCTCAGGTTGTAGTGTCTTCCTGCTACTAGCTGCTCTATGATTCTACATTACACACCTCATTAAATCTAGCTTTTTTTTTTCTTTCCTTTGACAGCTGCAAATCAAAAAGAGCCATTGACTCCTAAATTTAAAGTGAAAGATGAGCCTAAGGATGAAGAAGCTGCGAGTTCAACCTTGTCTCAGTCCACCTATATGTTCAGCCAAGGATCCGAAGCCTCAGCCCCAAGCATCCCCGAGGAGAAAGTCAAGCCACAAGAAGTGCAGGCAAATGTGATGAGGCAGGACATGTCAGTCAAGGCAGCGTCTGAGCTCCTCATGAAGCTATCAGGTACTTAATTAATTTAAAAATATTCAACAACTTAATATTTTTTTCTTGTCTGCTAGAATTACTTTATAGGATAAATGTTTGGCTTTATTGGCAAGTGAAGGAACAAATGAAAATATCCATCTCCCCAGTTTCGTATATGTCAGACATCTCAATTTGGTGTGTTACCTTAGCATCTAATTGTCTGTGCTGTGCACAGATTTCAGTGGTCTTCAAATTAATGACTATTGGATAAGTCAAAAGGACTGATGGCTTAAAGCTTTTAGACATTGCCAGTTCTAAAATATAGCAAAACATAGAATCAGTAAGGTTGGAAGGGACCTCTGGAGATCATCTTGTCCAACCCTCAAGCAAGTGGCCCATACAGGGATCGAACCAGTGACCTGGGCATTATTAGCACCACGCTCTAACCAGCTGAGCTAAACTTTATCCACATATGTGTTACTTCATTAACGTCATAAAAATATGTGCCTGTATTGAACTATACAGATACAGCTTTATAAATTACAGGCTCTTAAAGCTTTCTGTTTTTTTCTCATAATGTCTTATACTCAGAATTGCAAGATACACTGTTAAGACAATAATATAAACCGAGCCAGCTTTCTGCGGATAGGGAGACCACTTGAACTTGCCTATGTTATCTTAGTAATACATCCTTCTGTCAGACAGTTGGACTCTATGCATGCATGTGCAGATACATATGTACTGTTAAAGTTGGAGGGAGTCAAAGGAAAATGTATGTTCTGCTATTTACACTTTGTCTAACTGTCAGAATTGAGGAAGGAAGGTTTAACTAGAGGAAAAGTGAAGGGGTTGAATTCTCTGTGCTGGGAACAGGTTTAAGTGAATGATGGGAAAGCTTTGAACCTCTAATGCACTTCAGTTTTTAGTAAGAAGAAGAGAAAGTTAATCTGAGAGACTAGGAGTGGTACTTCCCCACCCCAGGTGGATCAGCTAGCTTTGAAGTCTTCTCTAAAACTATATCACACTTATTTTTTGGTTTGAAATATGCCAAAGTCACACAAAAGGTGCCAGTGGAAGTGCTTAAAAGTTCAGCAACTTTTCAGACCCCTGCCAAATCTGTCTGGAATTATTTGGCTTGATTGGATAACGTCAAAAATTGAATTTGAACTCAATATTTTACCTACTAGACTTCAACTGAATAGATTCCACCCACCCCATAAATTCTAGCATGCCTCCTCATTTTAATTTTGAATCTTTGATTTGTAGGCACCCATGTTGATGGTCCAAAAAGTGCATCCCATGTACAAAAACTGATCAGAGCAGAAGTTTCCCAATTTTTCACAGAATCCCAAATACTAAACATTTTGTTGTTGACATAGTGCACTATTGCTACTGATAGATGTTTCAGGTTGGGTGTTCTAGAAACAGAACTTAATGGTCTAATGAAAGTTAACCTAGTGACTCTGTTTTCCTTAGTGCGCATAAATTTATATAAATATTTCCATAAAGAAAGAGCTTTGTAACTTAGTGATTTCTCAAGTGCTTGAGAGATGCTAGGGTTCCTGACTGTGTCTTAAGTTCACCATGAGCTGGCTGAGTTTAGTTTTATTACTGGATTTATTATGTTAGAATATTAGTGCCTTGTATGTCTGTTCATATGGGTGAAATCTGGCATATATAAAATCTTAGTAAAGTCTGCAGTCACTTTGGTTGGAAACTCTCTGTGTTTAAAGGTTGTAGTAAAAAATGCATTAGTAAAACATTTTTCTTCTGATCTCGTAGTGATTGAGCAGTTTTTACTGATAGGGGTCTTTTTGGTTAATCAGAAGATTAAAGGTAAAGAATTATTTAGGATTTGCTCACAAATTCAATATTGTTGCAGCTGGTATTCCTGAACTGGCCAGTGGGTGGGGTTATACTAACCTTACTTTATATACTGTTCTCAACTCATGCTTTTCTGAATTACCATCTGAGACAGCGTAAAGGGAGAAAACATTGATACCGTTAAATGTAGGACAAATGCAAGAGTAAAATCTGAGGTCAAGAATCTTTGTTCGTTAGATGTTTAGTTTATCTGGTAGAATCTTCTGAGATTGCTCTTGACTCCCCAAATTAAATAATTCTACACTTTATTTTTAGTGATTTAGAATTTAAACTACTAAGTTGTTCCTTCAGAACAAAGAAAAATAAGAACAAACCTTCTCCTTTTTTCTGATACTTGAAGGAGCAAAAAAATAGAAAGGAACGAGTATGCCTGGATGTTCTAATGTCTGTGGGAAATCTTCAGTCAAGTGCACTCATTAGAGTTGGTATATTTTATAGTTGGGTTTAAGTCAAGTCCTTCCAGACTCTCTATACGCCTGGTAAAGACTGAATGGATTACATCCTTGCCTTGTTATGTATGCTTTCTTCTATGTACTACTAATTATGAAAAACCTGCACTGCATACAGATTTCTGACATAATAGCATTTTGCTTTGTGCATTTCTGACCTGGATAATAACAAAAACATATATACTTTATTGTCTTCTAAGCAATATACATTGCCAATTTTTGCAGCCTCATGGGAGCCTCTTAAGATTTAGGCATATACCTTACTGTCTTCATTCATGTGAAGGTTACACTAGCTTATACTTTTTACGGAGAAATCTCTTTTCCCAAATAGATATGCTTGGTTATTAGCTCTTAACTGAGCTTATGTCATTTAGTGAAAGGCCTTTTCAGCTCAGGGATCTTATTTTGGGCTGGTAGATACTGTAAGAGAGATTCACTTGTGAATCACCAATCCCTTGAGAATGCCAGAGACTTGTCAGACACTCAGAGATCCCTCTAAAAGCTAGCAAAAGTTAGAAGAATGAACATATTTTACTATAATGGAATATTAACAGAACAGTTGCTAGTTGTCATTCTAGAGGCAGGAGTACAGAAATAATGGAGGATCGCACATAGGGCTACTTATATTTTAGCTTAACTGCGCAAGATTCTCTCTTTTTTTCATTAAGCTGAAAAATTACCAGGCGTGCTTCTAGTAGCAGCAGACAAGTGCTTAAGGTAAGACCTTTAGCCTGGGTGCTACTTTAGTGGCATGGGACCTTATCTGGAAACAATAATGTCTTTTTATAACAATTTTCTCCACTATATTCCACTTGGATTCAGATCTCCCTCACAATTCACAAACTTGATACCTAATCAAGACATCAAGTTTTGAAGACTCCCTCTGAAGCATTATTAATTATTATATCAAACTAGGAAGGCTAATGTCTCTTGGGCTTGTCTAAGTAGAACCCTTTTTTAATCCAGGTAGTCAACAAAACTTGCTAACAACTGGTCTGGTATTTAGCAGTAAACAAAACACCCATTTAAGAGAAATAGTCTTTGCAGATTAGCAGGTGAAGTTCTTACACCTGTATTTTATGGAAGCATCTAAAGCAGCCACCATGGTTTATACAAATATACAAGCAAGCTGTCTATTACTGTCTTAGCTGAAACTAGGCATAATGTAACCGCACAAATTTAGACAGTGAAGCCAGGCAATTTACTCTCATCTCGACAGGGCCATCCCTACAGGATTTTAAATTCCTATTAAATGTTCCACAAAGTTACTTAAAAGAAATTGAAATAACATATTTTAAATACACCTAAACCAGTTTTCTATATTCTTACCAGTTCTTTTTTATGGAAAAGATAAAGCTAATTCTCAAACTTTTTAACTGCATGATGCACCAAGTGAACTGTGGTCAATTTTATAAACTCAGTCTTGTAAGATGAAGGATAGATTTCAGTGAAGACTGAATTTTAAAATAAATATTTCCATTTAGATGCTAATACTAGAGTCTAAACATTCATTTTGTGTTGGAATATTCTTGCTACTAATACATTTTGGCATGTATTATCTTTCAGAAGCATATAGTGCTTTCTGTTCTTGTGCAAAAATGAATGCGTAGCCAGAGGTATGTAAAATCTGTTCTGGATACTGAGTTTTTTTACATAAGATCTTACCCTGGTGCCATAAACTATGACATTAGTATGTCCTAATGTTTCCTAGAAATCTTGTCTGACTCGCATTTGCCTTTATTTCAGCTATATCGTATTTGTGAGATGTAGTCATTTTGCATTTTGATAGTGACACATGTCTTTTCCTCCTTTCTTTTTTTTTTCCGTGGATCAATTCCCTAAGTATTGCAGATATACTTGTTATCAGTAGCAAATGCATGACCTTTGTACTATTTAATTCTTTTGGTTTTCTTGTATTTCCTATCCTCAGGTCACACATGTCTTGTTGTAATATTCCAATTCCCCAGCAATGCCTCCTGGTTTTAGGTTATCATCAACCCTTGTGCCAAGGTCATGAAGTAAAATCTATAAAATTGGTTCCAAGCCCATTCTTGACCAAGTTCGCTTATAACTACCTACTGATATGACAGTTTTTCTTTCAGCACAACTGTTTTTTGTGGTTTTTTTCGCATTGGGAAGTATCAAGGTCTGCAAGGTCTGATTTTTTTTTTTTTTAATACAGATATTTAAAAAATCACAGAAAAGCAAGCACTTTCTAACAAAACCTAGCTTCAAGCTTAATAGGTAATATACTATGCCTGTAAGTTAGTTCAGATGTTGTAATTGTTTTTCTTCCTTTTTTCCTTGTCAGGCTAATCTTGACATCTAATGAAAAACATATTAATTTGAAAGATCGTTTGGAATAATAAGAAGTTATAATCTTTGTGGTTCAAATGTGTTTCCTTTGGTGTTTGGTGGTGGAAGAGTGTTAGTATTTATCCACTTCAAAATATTTATGCTAATTTCCTGTTTTGTGCCTCTTAATTTATTTTGTTCGACACTGTATCTGATGTTTAGCTAAAGCCAGATGGACAAGATCTACTGTAGCCTCCCTTTATAACAAAATAAAAAATAAAAAAAATTGTATGATTCTAACATCAGATAAGGGCCAGAACTTCTCAATGCTATTCCCGTTCCAATAACTGCACATTATGTGTTCGGGCACAACATGGTGAAGAACTATCCGAGAAGACTTTAAATGAGCTCGTACCAAAACCAGCCTGCTCACAAAAGCACAGATTTCCAGAGGAACTAAATGACAATGCCAGTTTTAAAAGGTTGCTAACAAGAAGCGCTGTACTTGCGTGGCTGGACAGCTGGTATCAGAGTTACCTCACGTAAGCCTTTGGTAGCTGTGTACTTGGTTGTCATCAGCAGTGTGAATTAACAGAAATAAAAACAACAATCAGGAGTCCATGGCTGGTAAGCTATTATTCTTAACAGTCATGGAGTCTTTCCAGCTTTAACGGATTATGTTGGGGCTATTTCAGTTTATTGTTGCTTTGTGAGGAAAAAGTTTGTTACTGCATTCTTAGGTGGTCCTAGGGGGAAGGAGGGAAGGGGCAAAACTAGTCTTCCTGTGTATGTCTTTCCAGTAGCTCCGTGGGACTGACATGCTCATAGGAGATAGACTGCTGGCTTTGGAGATACCTGTTGTCAGGCCCTCATAACAGTCTCCATACCTAGATTGTAGGGGAGCAGTTGAGTGCTTTCTTCCCTGCATAGAGAGCCTTCATAACAGAGGGAGAAGTGAAAATTTAGGGAGTTTATTTATTTATTCTGTTGATCTCTAAATAAAGCATTGGAAGAGCTCTCAGCAGCAGCAGGTGCTTCTGTGGGAGCCCAGAAAAGTAAGTGAGAAAGCATCTGGCCAGAAGTAAGATTTACTCTTGGTGGGAGCCAAAGAGATGCTTGGCAAGTCCCATCTACAGATTAAAATTCATGACTAGTCGATTTTTTTTCCAACCAAAAAAAAGTGAATGATTAGAGTGAAGCTTTGTTTTAATTACAGTATTGAAAAATCTCTTGGCTACCTAGATTTATTCTTGCAATGTGTCAGGTTCCAGATTTCTTTTCCTAGATTTTGAGACTTTATCCTAGCAATGTTATACTACATGATATTTATATCAGGCCATGGTATATGCATTCAATTTGATAAGCTTTTCCATGATAACTGTATATAAGTATAACCCCAAAAGAATTTCACTAGTAATTGACTCCTTTTTGTTGATTGGACTTGTCGTGTTTCATGATATCATTAATGTCTCAAAGGAAGAGCAGGAAAAGTTTGAAAAAATACTAGGAGAAATTCGCATTGGGAAGTATCAAGGTCTGCAAGGTCTGATTTTTTTTTTTTTTAATACAGATATTTAAAAAATCACAGAAAAGCAGGCACTTTCTAACAAAACCTAGCTTCAAGTTTAATAGGTAATATACTATACCTGTAAGTTAGTTCAGATGTTGTAATTGTTTTTCTTCCTTTTTTCCTTGTCAGGCTAATCTTGACATCTAATGAAAAACATATTAATTTGAAAGATCGTTTGGAATAATAAGAAGTTATAATCTTTGTGGTTCAAATGTGTTTCCTTTGGTGTTTGGTGGTGGAAGAGTGTTAGTAAATTTTCAGTGAAGAGTTTGAACAACCCCCCATGATCTTTAGCTTTACTGCTATTCCTTGATGTTGTTCAGCCATCTGGGAGAGGCCACAAAGCTATGGAAAGTGAGCAGGTAGACTTTTCAAACCATCAGGGATTGTGGACATGCAGTATGTGCAGAAGGATCTCTTGCAACCCCCCTTGCCTTTGGAGAGTCAGCTTGATAAGACAGGTGAGCTGGAGCCAGGCTCTTTGTGAAGGTACAGCTTGCTGTGAAAGTGCTGGACTAGCTATTTCTTGAATTGGGAGACTTGCACAGATTGGAATATGTTGCACAAGTAACAATTCACTGCACGTGTAGCCTTTTTATCAAATTTGTTTTGATTTCTATTTTGTGAATATTTAAGGAGAGGGCTGTTCTGCAAATAGTATCTTTCAAATAAGCACTATACTGCTATCATTTAAACAGAAGGAGCAGCAGATGCTTATGGCAAGTTTGAACTAGTCTGTTGCTTTAATTTGTTCCTTTATCTTGTTGGTTTGCATTCCTGTCAAACTGAACCTTCAGCTGCAAAATTCTATGGCATGGGAATTTAGAGTTTCCGTTTTAAAAACAATATCCACTGTTTAATAGTGTTTTTTTCTTTTTAATGAAGAATCCTGTTGCATTGATTCAGGTTTCATCAACATTGTCTTATATAAAACAGCAGTTTGAAAAAATACTGGCAAAATAACAAGCACAGCAGCCTAGGGAACATCAGATGTTACTTGTCGTGTCTCTGTAGCAGAACCTTCAGGGCTTGCCAGCTGTTCCCTACCTGTAAGCTTTTATTTAAGCTCTTTTAGGGCATGTTTATTTCTAGCAAATCAGAGCAATTAGCGTAACAAAATGCCTGATTCTCCGTACTGAAGGCTTTTAAGTCAGTACAAGTTGACCCACCAGTTACCCCTGTCTACTTGATTGTGAAAACTAGTACACAAGTCCAATTTTTGAGACGTACAGGGAAGACTCTTTTCCAAGCTAATTCACAAAGTTGATTTGCAAAGCTAATGGGCATTTCAGCAAATATGAGCAACTTTGAATTTTAGCTATAGGATGTATTTTTAAATCAAATGGTAGAGAGAAGAATAAATGGCTCAAAAATGATTCATTTGATTTCAACAGTGGAAAGTCATTGGACAGGTATTGTATCAGCAAAAGCAATATTGACAACGTAAGTTGTATTTTTTTATTGATGTTGTGCACTTGATTTTGACTTTCATCTCAAATGAGGCAAAAAGCATACTGTGCTGCGTTAGAGGAACACGCTCGGGAGAGCAAGATAAGTTATTATCCCCCTCTCCTTTGAGCCAGTGAGGCTGCGTGTAGAATATTGTGCCAGTTTGGGGGTTCTCCAGTTCCAAAGGGGTGTGGAGAAAGTGCAGAGAGTCTAGAGGAGAACTGCCAATATTGTTAAGGGCCTCACAGTTGAAGGACTTAAGGCTTGCAAGGAGGCATTGAAAGAGCTGGACTTGCATTGTCTGGTGAAGGGGAAACTAAAGGCTGATTTAATCACAGCCTGCAACTAGTTGAAGGGACCTTACAAAAACAACCAAGTCTAACTCTCCTCCTTATTGGCAGGTGGTAAAACAAAGGATAACAGCTACAACTTGTGGCTTTGGAAGGTTCAAATTAGATATCAAGAAAAATTTCCTCACTGGGCAGTTGTGTGGCACTAGAGCAAGTGGTACCCAAGATGCCCTAAGAGGCTGTAGCACTTGCTTGCTTGGAAGTTGTCAACATTCTGCTAAATAAAACTGCAACAGCCTTGATGTAGTGCTGATGGTTCATGGAGTAATTCAGTTTGGAAGGTACCTCCAGCATTCATCTAATGTAATTCTACTCAATCAGACAGTAGTAATAGAGACTCTATTGTTGCAGGTATGGAGGTACACTCTGCAGCGTGCCTGGTAGTCCTAGCCCTCCTTGCTGAAATCAGGGAAATTATTGAAATGCACTGCAGCTCCTCCCTGATCCAGTTCCTGGGCATGAAGGGATGGTGTATGGTAAAGTCTCTTCATGCTTGTCAGGTCAGAGAGTGCACTGAGTGATCAGGACAGCTTGTGGTACCTTGACAACATCTGCCTTGCAGTGGGGACCTGGCAGCAGTTGCAGGGTCCCTTCTTGTCCCTTTTGAGTTCTAGACTTGGTTCTGAAACTGAGAGGCAGGTGAAGTCTTAGGAAAACATTTAGGACTAGAATTTGAAAGCCTGCTTTGTCAGATGTATTTTCAGCAGTGATGTATTATTATTACTAGATTTCATCATAAATACTGGTGTGCATATATGGCAGGTTTGTGAATCGACAGCAACTTGGGCGGGTGCATTTCTGAGAGTTTGATTATCTTGGTTTGTAAAATAAGTACTATTTTTACATATCTTGTAAAGTGCTTTGGAAGTCTAGAATTAAGAAATGTTAAACAAGTGCCAATAGTTGTTGTTGTTATTATTGTAATAGATCTTCTTGGTTTTAAGATAACTTGAATTGTAGTTCTAGTGAAAAGTGAAAAATTTCCCTGTATCTTTATTTGTAATACATGTGTGAAGTCTACTAGTTTGTTATGTTCTATTTCATTCTCTTTTTCTTTTGCAAAAAGAGCTGTATTTGTCTTGGCATTGGTAACTTCTTATGCATGTTCTGAAAATCTTAGCAAGGTATTGTGTGTTTTCATTCTCTCTATCTCAACATGCCAGTTTCTGGATTGTTTTCCATGAGCTGAGAATGTATAAATTAGACTCTATTTTAAGATGTTGTGGGAGCAATGAAGTCATAGTGGTTGTAGAGGTTTGTTTGTTTTGGAAAGACAATTTTTCCTTTTTTTCACCTATTCCATTTTCATTTGTCTGTTAAAGGTGTTACATTGGGGTGGTTCCAACTTTTGATGGAAGTAGCATGAATAATCTTGTCCTAAAACTTGGCAGTGGCTGTCCTAGGATGGATAAATGTGTTGTCTAAGGGTAAATTTCAAAGCCACTCTAATGCCGTGCTTATGTTAGGTTGCATTGTCAGGCCTTTAGGGCTAAGTGCTGGTGCCTGAGCTTCTACCTAGCATCAGTATTGCTCTGTTCTATTTTGCTTTGTTTTTTAATCAAGTGTCACTGTTTTGCAATTCCTCATACTTGTGAATGCCAGAGATCCTAAAACCTGTGGAAAACATTGCTTCCTCTTGGAATGAACCTACCCAATACTCCATTTGTCAGGTCTGGTATGGAAAATTTTCTCCCTTGGTGTGAATATGATCAAGTCCATGAGGATTCTGTGGATGATCGAGTTAAAAGGAATACTGCTCTGTTAAGTAACAGTGGTAGTACATCTGTGGATGCAATAATTTTCTTGTGTTTTGTTAAACTGCTTCCTTGTTATAAAGTTAACAGCAGAAAAAAAAGCCTATTGGGCATTTAATTAATCATCTGCTAGAGAAGCAGTGTCTGCTGCTGCACTGTAATTCTGAAGCTTTACCTAGGCTAGTTTTAAATGAAGAGTAGACCATGTTTTGCAGACCAAGGTCTAGATATTTTAAAGTTACTTGAATCTTTAACTTCCACTGATTTTGTAAGGTATTAGGTGTCTATGTACTTTTATAAAAGTCTAGACTGAAGCAAATGACTCTCATATACTAACTTTGAATTTTGATACACTGCAGTTTATTTAACCTAACCCATTTACTCAAGGAGAAATGCAAAAATGGAAAAAAATCAAAGCTATCAAGATTTTAAATATTTGAACCTAGATACCTTTCAGTATACCAGTCCTTGATTTTTAAAAGCTTTAGCTGCACTGTGAGCATGGGAGATAGCTAACTAAAGAAATAGGGGTATCTCCTTGCTGCACAAATGAATTGTCTATAGCAGAGAAGGTAAAATAATCTTCAAGATGTTATCATTTGACTGTATGTACAGTGAGATAGATATAGGCATAACCTTAATTTCAGTCCTTCCTGCAGCACAGGATCAAGCACAGCTGAGTTGTATGCCTGTGACTTACTGTGTGGCTGTTGCTCATGGCGCTGCCTGACTGTGTTTCTTGTTATTTAGCTCTTGTAAAATTGTCACAGCGCCCTTCCTTCAGTCTTCTGCGCATGTTTGTTTTGGGAATGAGACTATGATGGGATTCGTATCTGGCAAGGGAATTCTGTCAGATGAAAAGGATGCAATTGGGAAGAGAAAGGACAACAGGAATGATCAAATATATAAATTTAGTTAGGATAATTCGATTGCTAGCTAATTGTGAAGGAGAGAAAGTCATTGGTACTGTTGAACTCTTGTCTCGGTCAGGGTTGTATGTTTGTCCATTTGCAGGACAGGGAATTAAACTGTGGAGCAGGAACAGAAATAGAAATAGTATTTTAAAAGGAGAGAGAGCAGCAAAGGTCAGCTTCACTCTGCACCTAAATTTGGCAGCTGAGTGCAGAGCTCTGGCTGTCAGACATCTGAAGAACACATTTGTTTGTGGGGTTACCTGAGCTTTGACTGATAGTGTTACCTGATGCGTTCCTTTGCCATTCTGTGTTCACTTTCAATGCATCGCATACTATTTTTGTGCTTTTCAATGGAGAGGCAATGTTCTGTGGCTTTATAATAAGCTAATGGAAGCTTTAAAGAAAAAGAACAAATTTGCTTAACAGGACAAAAAAATGGCATTGTATGATAATCTTTCCAGCTCATTTTCAATTGAGAATTCAGTACGAAAATTTCCAAAGTCTGAAATGCATCTGGTGGATTGTAGGTGGTATAGGTTCTTATCAATGTTTATACATTTCTCTTAAAGGTCAAGAAATGCCATAAGAAAAGACTGAAAGCACTTCATATAAATTGTTCCTGGAATGTATCCAAGTGGCTTTTATCTCCTTATCTCCTAGCTTTGTGGGGTTTTTTTTCTTTGTTTGTTTTGTTTTGTTTTTCTTTTTTTTAAGAGCTACAAGCAGCAAAGCCACTTTTTCTCCACTTAAGAAGAACAAGAATATGGGGATAGGGAGAAATCAAGGGAATGAAAAAGGACTTGGTGAATGTATCAGTTTTGTTTTGTGTGGAACATATGTTCCATCATCCTAAAGGGATCCTGTTTGTCTTGGCTCCAGCCAAGGCTACCAGATGAAACCAACCAGCTGACTAGCTTGAGGATGTTGTCAGGGATGGTTTAACCATGTTACGGTGCCTCTGTGTGTCATACCAATATTGAGTAACCAAATACAGAAGGCCTGATGGGGTTTGAAACATTCATACTTGGAATAAAATCTGTGAGGGTGACGCATTCATGTGTGAGTTAGAGGTAGGGGGAAGAACAGGAGGGACAGTCTTAGTTCAATTATCAAGTAAAATTAGTGGATTTTTACCTCTTCTATCTGACCCAAAGTTGATAGAAAATACTGTTTGAGTTTCGGCTTTTTCTTACAAACATGTATTCGTTTATTTATTTTTAATATCTGATCCTTCTAAGTAGTAGATTAGGCAGATGATGGAGTAACTTCTGTGTGAGGAAACTCACTGTGCAGAGTGGATCTGATCAGTGACATGATGCTACCAGAATGGCCAGTCTCTGCCTGCAGCAATTACAACATGCTGGCCCAAGGTCTCAGATCTGATCATGTCTCCCCAGGCTAGACAAGACTGCTCTCTTGGGTCCTAATCCACTCAGCTCTTAAGCTCTGTACTTCCCTGGCTCTGTGTGGGCTGCCGCATGTCCCTATGCCCTACCACGGCCTCTTTTCCTGGGTGCTAGGTTGATCTTTTCCTTCTTAGGTTCATTAAGTCTAAACAATTTAAACTTCTGCTTTCTTTTGACTCCAGCTGTGGAGGTTATCAAGGCTACGGGTGGACTCTGCAGGGCATGCATCAAACATATGTAAACAGAGGCCAATTTTTCTTAAGATTTTGAATACCTCGGTTAGTAGCAGGTTAGTATCCAGGTTTAGGCAAAAACAATAAATCTCGTGTATGTTTTATATCAGAATGATTTCTTATGTGGATGTTCCTTCTGGTGCATAAGTAAATATATGAAATAAATAAAAACCCAGGCATATTGCTGTCTTCTCAGGAGGCCTGCTTCCTAAGTGTCTGGTCAGTCCACAGCCAGCAGCAGCAGAACCCAGCTGGGCCATTCTGCTGTGGCATCAGTGTGTCCTTTCAGGAGCATGCTGAAAGCAGATCATTAAAAAAAAATCATCAACTGTCTCTGAAACTAAACTGAGGACAAATCATGTAGGTTTTGAACTTCTATATTTACAGCAGAAAGTCTGAGTCAAAAAGGGCTGGCAAATTACCCTGGAGCCTTGTTTTTGAGGTGTCAGACTTTTACTTTGAAGGAAAAAATGGTTGCTTTTGCGCAGCCAAGCCAGATTGTTCAGCAGCACCTGAGAAATCTCAAGTGTGGACAGTGAACTAGAAATTGGTTTCTAGACTATCAGTTTATTTTCTGGATATAGAGCCCTGGAGAGGAAGGTAGAGAGGGAAGGATGATGGGCTTGTAGAAAATGTTCGTTAAGGCTATTGGGTCTTGCAATATATGAGAGAACATCCGTGCCAGTTAGGAAACTGAACTTTAGAAAAGCAGAGGCCTCAAAATACTGCTCTCATCTTGAAAACATATGCTGGTATCGCAAACTGGTCCTTCAAATAGTTGTTTGGAAATGTTCTAGAAAAGACAAAGAGAACGAAAGGGAGCTGGACGGGTTTCTTTTTCCACTCTTACCCTCATAATAGTACTTCTCACCCTCTGTGCTGGTACTGCTGAATTCCTATCTCAACAGCTGATGAAGAGCTCATCTGTTGAGAGCTGGTGTGTAGTTGTATCTTCATTTAATAAACAAAACAAAGCTTCAGTAACTGGGATATAATTACCCAGTGTTCACAGAAAATGATACAACGCTCATATTTACAAATATGTGACTGTTTTCTGTTCTCTAGTTTGAAAAATTATTTTCAAGATATTCCTTCTATTTATAACCTCCAGAAGAGTACTGTAGCAGTCAGCTGCTTGCTTTCCCTTGCATTTGCTTTAATACTGTATACAAATTATAACTTCATAATTGTGATTCCTGCTTTGAGTGCTCTGAAAATTTGTAACCCAATTAAATAATTGTGGTTTTTGAATACATATTTGCAGCTGAGAGTTACAAAGAAACCCAGATGGTAAAGATAAAAGAAGAACCAATGGAAGTTGACATTCATGATTCACAGGCTTCAGTGTCACCTAGCCAACCCAGCCAAAATGTTGGCTATAGCACTTTATTAGGGCGAGAAATCAGTGAACACATACAGAAGGCACCAGAAGGTCGTGTGCTCCCGGAAAGAAATCTGTTCAGCCAGGATATATCAGTGAAGATGGCATCTGAGCTGCTCTTCCAGTTATCAGGTAAAAGCAGTGGAAATAGTTGATAACAGAATTTAAAGAACAGAAGGAGGTTGTGTATAACCATTAAAGAGCTATGAAGGTGTGAGACTGCTGAGGCTGAAAATTAATAGGAGTTAGAGCCCTTCTACCCTTACACTTGAAATGTAAAAGTCTTGCCAAATATTCCCCACACTTAACATATGCTTTAGCGCACTGTGACAGTCAGGTCAGGTTCATAGTGTTTGAACTAAATTGGAAAAGCCGAAGTTCAACTCTTGTATTTTTGAACGCTAATTAAATAATTTGTGACAGCTGGTTGATCGAGGCCTCAGAGTATAGGGGGTCTGTAGATGGCAGTTACTGGGATAAGTGGCCAGTGGCTGCAGCACACAAGAGTTTCTGTGGCTGTTTTGTCCACTTTTCTCTACAAAGAAGGTAAACCTCAGCTGTTACATTTGGGCAATGATTTCACCGCTGTGTTTAACAAATGCTTGTATTGCAAACTCTGCATGGAGCACTAACGCTGAAATACGAAGCAGGATAATTTTATTGGGAGTTGCAGTTTAAATAAAATCATGCTCCCATTCTAATCATATTGCAACCATTTGCTCTAAATTATTCTGGATTATACTCTGTAATGAAAGAGCATTAAACTAGTTCTACTGAATAAAACCCTATACAGAAAATATGATTTATTTATTTGTGTGTCTGTGTGTACGTATATACATATCTATATCTATGTATATGTACACAAACTAATCACAAAAAATATATGTTCCTCTGCAGAAAAGGTGAGCAAAGAGCACAATCACAATAAAGACAACACCATCAGAAGTACAACCAGGTAAGTACAGTCTGTTGTTATTTGTAGAACTGTAGTGCAGATGGCATTGGTTGATGCTGCCTTGTGAACTCAGGTGTGTATTTCTTGCAAATGTGACCTGATATTACAAGTGTCAGATATTTTCATGCAGTAGTGTAATCTATGCCTGAAAAATTACACCTATAGATCTGATTGTTTGGAGTCCATGAGACAGAAGGCCTTTGTGCTGAAATTACTGTTCTCCTCTGATCAAGTATGCATGCATCATGTTAAGAATTCTTTTTTTCTGTTTTTTCTGCAAAAAATGAACCTTGAAAGAAACTGCATAGCACATGCAGTGCTTAAGGGAAGAACAGGCTGACAACTGGATTTTAAGACATGGACCAATGTAAGAAGAGGTATTATGGTTCAATCTTCTGTCAAACTTGGATTTCTTGAATAAAATTTCAGTTGAGTATTTTTATCATCTCAATGTCTTCCAGAGATGAATTTTAAAAACTCAGACTATAAGAGACAATACTAGTGAAACATTTGATCAAGATTACAGTCACATTAACAAAATAAGTTATACAGGAATTTAAAACATGGTTCAGTTAGAGCACATACTGTTAAAAAAAAAAGTGCACTTTTCAGTATTTTGGCTGGGAACAAGGCCACAAGTTGCTTAAATATAAGTGAGCAGCAAAGTGAAGTGTCTCTGTGAGAAAATTCAAAGATGATCTTATATTACGAGTGTTAGAGTCAGTAAAGACTTAGGGTACATGGTGAGGAGTAAGCAGGAATTGGGTACTAAATCCAAAACTTAAATCTTTGATATTCTCTTCAGTTTTCACCTAGCCCTCAGGGCAAGGGCATGTTTATTTCCTACCTGAAAGTTCCCTGGTCAGTGTAGATGGGCTGGAGACTGAACATACTGAAGTGGTGAAGAGTTCCTTCAGAGATGGACTAAGACCTTGTGTACCTCTGCAGCCCCTTCCACAGAAGCTCTCAGAGTGTACAGTGCCTGCTAATTAAGACAACTTTGTCCAGACAGAACTTCAAAAACACTTCATTTGCAGAAGAAAATAACTCCAAAATATGTTGCTCTAAAATTCCTAGATCCATCCTTTTTGTTCATGGTAACCGTGATAAATTTGTTTTTAATAAACTGACCAGCTCAGTAAATGCTCAGTAAATAGAGACCTTTTGATTTTACAAATTGAAAGAGAATTAAATTAAGCTTTTAACTTCTTGCTAGTTTGGGATTTCTTGGGATGTACAGACTGTATAGCCTTCTTGTGACTCCTCAAAAAGCATAAACCTGAGAGTTACGTGCAGAGATAAATGCATGTCTTATCCAACTATGTGTGCATTCACCATCAAATGTGCATTGTGGGAAGGGGGTGATAAATACTGTCAGTCAGGTGAAAAAGATTTCTGTGTCTCATGATGTCACTAGCAGGACTAGTATGAGAACCCCCAGAGACTATCTACCAAAGATAATTCAGACTAGAAAGGCTGAGGACAGTCCAAAGATAACTGTGCCGCCTTCTGGCTGCCAACTTGTACCAGGGTAGAAAAGCTGGTTGTTGTCAAGCTTACACTGAATTTTACTGAGAAGTCCTGATAATGGCAGCTGCCCACCAGGGTATGAAAAGCTGAGTGCCTGATTCAGTTCTTCCGGGTGCTTTTCTTGTCTTACCTGTCAACAGAGAAAGACATAAATGAGAAGAGCCAGAGCTCCCTAATGAGAAGTCAGTCTACTAAATCCTTCAAGTTCAAACAGATTGACTCAAATGACCTGGCCAAAAAAATAAAAATCAGGAAAAAAAAAGAACAAAAAGAAAAGGGGGGGCAGAAAGAAAGAAACACCTAGAAATCTTTACTTGATGGTGAGTGTATGACACCTTCTCAAAAATAGAATGAGATGGAGCAGAAAATGTGTAGTTAATTTGGCTAACCAACCTACATCTGGAGTAATGGCAGGAAGACATTTGAATCATTTGAATCATGATTGTTATGTGAAGCTTGCTAAAAGATGCAGAGAGCCAGGTGAGGTCACTTGTCCACCTGTGAATAGTTGGGGGGGGAGAGGGTGGAGGGCTTTAGCTATCATCAGTGAGACTCTTAAATCAGCAAAACCCAGTAAGACAGGAGTATAGAAGTACTTTTTGCTGCCTTTTCCGTATTAACAGTTGTAACTCTCATTATCTGTTGCTGTTCCTCCTGTGAGTATTTCTGGACTTTGTAGATACATACTTTGATATATACATACATATGACTTTGTTCAAGGAGCCAAAACTGGCAAGAATTCCTTGCAGTTCAATGGCTGAGTGAGATGGCAGAGCCTGCCATCTCTGATTTGAAGATAGAAACTGGAGAAGCGTATGATCTGGAAGTGAGCCTGCCAACATAGGATGTCAGGATGAATTTCACACAGAATCACAGAATAGCTGAGATTGGAAGGGACCTCGGGAGATCGTCTAAACCAACCTCCCTGCTCAAGCAGGGTCACCTAGAGCACATTGCATAGGATCCAGGAGGGTTTTGAGAATCTCCAGAGGAGACTCCACAGTCCCTCTGGGCAACCTGTTCCAGTGTTTGATTTCTTTCATCTTGGAAGTAGAAAATTGTGTAATCATAAAACTGGAAAGGTACAACTAGAAAGAAAAATACTAAAACTTAATTCTTCAGAAGGCACTTTACACAGTGATTGAGAATGTTACTAGTTTTTTAATATGAAGAAGGAGCTCCTCCCTCCATGTTTTGCATTGGGAATTGGAGTGCATATCCATTAAAATCAAAAGCAGTAATAGGGTTGACACTGAAGAGACTCCATTCTAGAGGAGGGCAGAAGAGAGGTATGCAAGCATGGCTCTGTAATTCAGCAGAGGCTGGTGGCGGGAAGGGAAATCCGTGAGACCTCAACACAGTGCAGTCTTCAGCAGCAGCCTGCTCATGATATATGGCCTAGCATGAAATAGATGAGTCTTATATCATCCATTTTGCTTAAAATCAGCAATGAGCACTGTCCCAGTGACTGAATCTAAGACAAAAACAGACAGGCAAACATGGAAAGCCGAGCAGATTACAAGATTCTGAAGAGTTACAATCGTAATAAATTTTTGTTGGTGTGTTTTTCTTTCAGATCATTATTAAACTAGTGAGAGGAATGTTGCAATAAGTGATGCCATATTTTTATACAGCATTAATCTGTTTTATATTATGTTAGCCCTGAGTGGGAGTGGGAGTCTTGGGAAAAGTTAAGTTTTGTACATGTGGGCTGAAGCTGTTTGCATTAGCCTGATCAATCATTTGTTTTTCCGAGTATTGCACATTGTTAAGCTGCAAGTTTCAGGCAGCTTCACGCCTTACCTCCAACACAATTTAATGTTGACTGCGTGTTTGTGGTTGTGTTCACACTCTTGTAGAAATATTAAAATATTGTATTAAGTGTCCCATATGAAACAGCACAAAATGAATAACACCCCAAAACTCATGGGATAGTAAGTAATGTGATTACCAAAATGTTGTTAGATCAGGTTAACTGTAATTATTGACAAGCTTCACAATGACAGAAGAGAGCTGACTGTGAACACAAGTAGATCAGTGGAGAATGCATTGCTCGCTCTCTCTGCAAAAAGACTTTAGGAGGGGAAAGTTATGTGCGCGCCATTGTTTAGACTGACACCTGGTGTATCTGGACAGGTAAGGTTACTTTGGTTAGTGCTCTTGGCACGTGCAGGCTGGGTCTGGACTCCCCACTGTGCAACACTTCATAAAACTTGATACTATGCTCCTACCCCCGTAGAGGTTCCTGGATTTTATTACTGAGTAAGTGCAGGCTGCAGAAATGAGCTGGCCTCCTGTCCTACACCTTTGAAACATGTATTATACACCAGCTTGTTATGGATTCTCAATATAGTAGAGAGCAGATTTAAATGTAGCCTTCATTTTACTCAGAAGAAATTCATACTTTGTATGTAGGTGAAATACACTACCTTGAAAAGCAGCTTTCCAAGAAAAAATTTTCCTATTTTTTTTTCTGATGTACCTCTTTCTGTTTTCTGTACTATAGAAAAAGGAGCCTTGTTTCTGTTACGATTTTCAGTTGAGCACAAAACAGAACAAAAATGCTGTTCAGTATTAAAACTGACTTTTTATTGCCCGTTAATTAAAACCAAAATACCTTATACTTTTCAGATTGAAGTAGAGATGATTTCAAAATGATTTTTGCACTTAATACTCTTTGAGAAGGCACCATTCAGCTTATATGAATCGTTTCCTGCTTTGAAAAGAGAATTAATGGAGTTAATTTCATACATGGAATGCCATGTAAAAGGAGAACCATTCAGCATCTTAACCTAAAATTTGCAAAGTTTTGTTTTGAACATAGTTCCTGTATCATCAGATTTTTAAATAGCCTAAAATATGTAATAAAATGTTTCCCACCTGTCCACATTGCCCTCCCCAGATATGAAAGTAGAATACAAATTCTTGAAACATTGATTTTCACAATCCATGTTGTAATGTGCCAATTTGAGATGCTGAAATGCTGTAACTAAAAATGTTTTGGGAAGACTTCAGTCTTCATTCTGAAATGTTGCTGTACCAAAGCATGCCACTTCACGACATTTTCCCTCAAGGTCTGCATATCTTTCAGCATGAATTCTGTAAACTACACAGGCTTTTAACATTATGATATTTGTTATAATATTAAGATATTAGGGTCAGAAGTCGTACTTATTTTTTATGCTGATTGCTATTTTGTTTACAAAAAGACATCTTTTTTCCCCCCCATAGCCCTTTGTTTTCTGAGGACACATTTAGACAATCACCATTCACTTCCAACTCAAAAGATCTGCTGCCTAATGAAACAGCTCTTCATGGAAGGACATCTGCACCAGGTCAGACACCTCTTTCTTTCATTACTTCCAGTTAGCATAGCTTTTTTTCCTTGCTGTAAACTGCACTGCCTTACCAATGTTCTTAAACTGCAGTCTGCTTTGTCAAAAGGAAACAGTCTCTCCATCACAATCAGTACTTACTGCTAAGAACAAAAAAAAATTATAATTGCTGAAGCATTTTAAATGAGGCCAGTAAAACTGCAGACTTTTTCTGATAACATAATTATTTGTTTTAATAGCTTTGTATTACTATTTCTCTGAAACGTACACTGAAACGAAGAGTCTGTAACACACGAAGTTTAGCAATACTAACAGAGTTTTTTTGTGTGTATCACGTATTTAGAGGAACTCTACTGAGGTCTAATTACTGTCTGCTGTTCTGCTATTGGTCATTTCCATCTTTCCATCTCCTGCAATACAGATGATCAGAATGGCTGAGCTGTGCAATACAATTCTCCTGCCCTTAGCAGTAGTAGTTTAGGAACCTTTTTGGAAGGATCTTCTTAAAACATACTGAAAGGCTTCAGTATCTGTAGGGACATTCACACTGGTCTTCTGAACTAGTTCGCAGGCATTATATTTCCAGATGTAGCTCAGATTATATTCTGCAATAAAACAGAAAATACAGACATACAAAAATACCTCTTGAGGTGATAGTGAACACATGCAAAAACTTCATACGTGCCTTTACTGCCTGTTGCAAAGTAACTGTTGTTTGCTAATTCATTGCTATCTGTTCTTAAATTAATAGCTCTTGAGTGCTAAAGGTCAATAATTACACTGCCAGCAGTAGTGGGGGTTATTCACCTTTTCTTAGCAATCAATAAAGTTTTAGGCATGTTACTGCTAATTTTCAGCTACAGACTGTCATTTAATTTACGACTTAACAGACACTTCATTTTTTTTAATGCTTGAATAGTCATTTGACAGCTTGTGAAGTGGCAGATGAGGTTAAGAGCTAGATGTTGTCTAAGGGTAAATATGCATGGCAGGAAAGAAGAAAATTCGTAGCATAATGACAGAAGTCTTCAAGCTAGCCTCTACCACGCTTTCTCAGGGAAGTAGCAGGTTTTGTAACCTAGGACTAAGAGAACCAGAATGTGTGGTACATTTAAGAATTAAAACATAAGCCAGGTTATCACTTCAATCCTGGCTTTTGACCTTGGCATGACATGGAATATTCATATGCCTGGATGAAAGACAAGAACTCATGATTCCTCAGACAGTGCTTGATACTTCAGAAGACGTGGCCTCTGGCAGCAGTTCTCATGCATCCTACCAAGGTGAATGTTTTAAGATTTCTAATTCTCTATGAGACTTTGTTTTAAACAAGGCCAGTGAAACTGCAGACTTTTTCTGGTAACATGTTTAATCTTTTCTTTAGAAGATGTAAAATATTTAATGGGTTAGGATATCCTAGAGTGTTAGAAGGGCTACTTAGGAACTGGAGTTTGCATGTTCATGCTGTCCAATATTCTACCTTATGGAAGGTGGGATTACCTGGATAGATCTATGTATTATAATGCATATTGTTCTGTGATTTTAAGACTACCATGCATAAGAACAATATGTATGGTGAAAATCAAAGCTGATAGTTTCTGCTTCATCTTTATTTTTCGAACAACCATATAATTCACATCATTCAAAAGATCTTTATTTTTTCTCAGCTTCATAATACGTTCTTGGACCTGACATGCAACTTCACAGTAGCATCAAGGATATGATTTAAATTTTTAATCGATTACGCATGTTATATTTATTTAAAAGAGCAGTAGAATAGAACAGAATACTCACAGGTATTTTTCCTACTAGTTTCAGCCTTGCAAGAAGTAGTAGTCTAGGTAGTGGTATGGATAGGTCAGATAAAGTTTTATCACTGCAGGGAGCAGAGTAAAGGAATGGTGACAAGGGACTGTACAGGCCAACAGGAAGTAAAATAAATATGTTCCAGAAATGTGTATATGGTTTCCCATAGGTAAATGGGATGCCGTCACTTGAGATTTATTTTGGTTTATTCCGTCCCTGAAACAGGATAGTAAGAAGTAGAAATCAACAGCTTTGCAAAGTGATGGGAAATTTCACGGTCCAGTGTCATCTTCAGGTCATGAGATTAACTGCTAATGGCCAGGAGTGTTCAGTTAGCAGTGCCCAACCCATATCTGAAAAAGCCTTTCTGTGTCACTGGCACTGCAACCAGTGGTGGCCGCTGAACAAGCGTGCTGCTCTGCGCTGGCCCTCGGGGACCAGACATAACTCAGTTGGGCAGAGTGGTGCGAGGAGGTTTTCACTGCCACTTCCTCTGGGTGGCCGTGGTGGAACTCCATGTATGTACCGCTTCTTTCCAAGGAAGCGCCAATATGGACAGTTGTCTTCCGAGACTTCTGCCAACTTTCTGTCTGCAGACTTCTTGGCACCTAGCTGGAGAGGAATTGGGAAAAGTGACAGGACCATTGGATGGCAAAATGTCTCATGTCAAATTCAATCCTTTTCTATAATAGATAACTATGTTATGTAATCTTATTCATTAATTTATTAAGGTCCGTCTTAAACCTGTCCTTACTACTTGCCTGAGGACTCTGTTTCAGAAGCTCACCCTTCTGAAGGGCTGAGACCACTCTCTTATTTTAAGCCTGAATTTATTTATAGCAAGGTTTACTTTTGTTCTTTTACCAATGGTGTCCTTCAGCTTTCATGATTCTTCTCCTTTCTGATATTCACAATCTGATGTTCTGTCTTATATCCCCTTAACTCTGTCTTCATTTTGGCAAGGTAAGCCAGCCAAACTCTTTTAGTCTCTTTTAGTATGTTATCATAGGCTTTCCATTTCCTGATCAACACCATAGCCTTTCTCTGCCTTTGTTTAGGGAATTTAATTTCTGTGACTACTCAGAACAGTATATGCTATCTAGAGAGCGTATACCAATGATTTTGTTCAGAGATCTCCCATATGTGTAATGGCAATGCCTCTCCTGGCTCATCATAGGCTTTGAAAGCACAGCACACTACTGACTCACAATTCATCCACTAGTCAACTAGTAACACCTTTTTTTCTTCTCCTTTTCAATTTCAGCTGATGATTCTGCAGTACACAACAAAAATTCTTGTTACTATTTCCTAGACATTCAGTCTTGTAATTTGTATTATTTCGCTTGTTACTTTAGTTCTCAAGATTATTTCTTTGATACTTTGAACTTCCTGCTTATCAATGATACCTTATTCATTGATGCAGTGATGTCTTTTTGTATTGAAACTGTTAAAGAGGACTTCTAAGTATGGTTGCTCCAAAGTTCGGTCTTTGAGACTTCGGTTACTAACAGCCCTTAGAGTTCTCTTCTTAGTACCAAACACTTGTTTTCTCTTCCTAGCCAATTTATAACTTACAAGATTAGGAGTTAAAGAGGAAGAGCCCTTTTTGTAGGGCACTAAGTGTGTAAGGTCCCCAAGGAATATGAAACAATTAGGAGAGACCTGTTAAAAGATACAAGAGAGCAATGTACTGATACGGGCATTTACAGGAGAAAAAATGAAATAAATTATGACATAGCAATGAACCTGGCTGGAAATTAAGGTAGAGTAATACATCAGTACTACTCAGTAATTGGCAGTAGTATCACAGGTGGGAGAAGCACTTACCATGCAGCAGCTTTTAAGTCTGGTAACCTAGGAAATGAAATTGGAATCTCCAACAGCTGTCAGACCAGGACTCAGCAAGCCGGTAAAAGGGACAGTAACTCCCTGATAATCTATGGTGAATTCTTAATATTTTGAGCAGGGGAAATAGTAATTTTCTATAGTAGGTAGTTCAAAAAATATTGTCTAGATTTGGGAAACTACTCTGCTTCTTCTACCTTTTTTTTAAAAAATATTTTGTACATTAAAACATGCAAAGTTAATTGTAGTTATATAGACTTCTGGATTGCAGTTGCTTTCTAAATAAGCTCGGTTTTGCTCATAAAATAAGATAGTATTGATGTCCACGTGTTTTGAGAATGAAAAAGACTTTGCTCATAGGAATTATTGATCATGTCAGTGAAACACAGTTTTCACAGAAATTACCACAGTATCAAAGTCATATCTACACATTTTAAGAAAACAATTTTTTTTCTATTGCACTGATTCATTAGAATAGTTTTCATTTCATGTGTGGCAATTCATTGGGACTTCTCTTAGAATCTAATTTTTATTTCATATTCATAGTAAGTCAACCACTCTTAATTGGAAATGAGAAGAGTAAAATCAGAGGTGAAACTTCATTCTTACATTATTCTGTGATGTATCTTGTTTTTTAAATTGACCATGAAACAATTCTGTAGTTCAGCTTTTGCCTTTAAGAATAGAAGAATGACCTTTTTCTTTTTTGTCTAGTGAAGGGCACAAAGGGAGAAGAAATGAAATTTTTTAGTTCCAACAGTTGCTGAAAAAGGGCATTTTTGTCTCCTGTTTTAAAAGACTGTTTTCTTTTGACAGAATAGAGTTTAGCTGTATGCCAGACCACATAGTTTAGTCCAGATCTCTAGATAAACTAAAAACTTGATCTTCTGCTGGCTTTTCTGACCCTTAGCCAATCTTTAATGTGTTTAATAGTTCTCCACTATCTCACTGACTCATTCTGTAAATCATACCCACCTTCAAGAAATCCAGATGAGTGATTTTCAATATTTCTATTCGGGTCAGATGGTGAAGACTCCAACCACAGTTTTTGGGTGTATATTTTCTCCACACATATTTGTCTGTAGTACAAGACTATTTCATAACTTTCTCCCCTGTTAAACAAGTACCTTGCATTTTCCTTCATTGACATTGACAGTGTCACATTCTGAAACAATCTCAGTAATTTTGACTCATCTACAGAGGAAAATAATGGCAATTAAAAAAAATCTTTGTGGAAAATTTAGTGCTTACTGCAAGACTGTAATGTTGATTGGAGTAAATGAATTTCACATGGCTAATTGGAATTGGAAGGTGTAGTCTGTTGGGAGTAGTAATCCATGAATATCCCTGACTCTAAATTCTGTCCATTGGTGCCACAACAATATTTACCCATGGTGTTTATTTAAACATGTACTAGCATTTGTGTGGCCACACTGTAGGCCAGATCAGGGAATGAACGAACTGATCTCTTTTCTAAAAGTTGGTGGGAATGTTGAGATGGGAGCAGGGTGAAGGCAAGGGCATATCTTTCAGCCATGTGAAATTTCAGCATTTATGTGAGATTGGTGTGGCTGTGAGCACACTTATCTTGTTACATTCTTCTGTGACTGTCATTAAAAAAATCCTATGGTTTAGTGTTTCAGCCTGAATGTCATGAATAATGAAGCTGTTCATGTTGCATCAGTACCATGTTCTTTAAAATTAAGTTCTTCACTTTGCATGTTTCTTCCTTTCTATTCCCTTTTTAAAGACACCTTAAGGATAATACATCTGTTGATGCTGTAGTTTGCACATGTGTTGTAAAGCAACTAGAAAGTAGCTAGCAAGAGCTCTTTAGGTCTGATCCTCAGACATTCTTATTTATATATAGTATTTCTGACAGTATCCACACTGTGGTTCTGACCTCCTGTGCTTTCCAGCAAACTGAACTCTTGCAACGATCCACCATGGCTAGCTCTGAATTCTGGGTCATCATTAGGTTAGTTAAGAAAATAAGGATTTTAATAAATTCGGTATGAAGTTAGGCTAAGTCTGGTTATAGTTTCCATTTCTCCACATATTTGCAGCAACTGTTTTCCTCTTTAGTCTCTTTTAGCCTGCTGCCAGACTTTCTAACTTACTTATATTGTCCCTGAGACTAACTGTAACTACACTGTAGAAATGAAGGGAAACCCTGAGATTTTGATTGCTCTGTAGAGGGCTGTTGGCACTTCTGTAACTCTGGAAAGTGTGCTGGTCCTTAGGGAATTGTAAAATGTGCAAGCCCTAAGGATTTCTGCTAAAGCGATCAACAGTGAAATGTTGACATTTAAATTGCCATTGTATAGCTTCCCTGTTACCTACCCATGGAGTTAATTAGAACAGTTCACACCTTCCTACAGTTGTTGTTTGCTTGCATCTGCCAAAAAGCCTAAAACTTTGCATTGTGGGGAATCCTCTGTTCACTTTATGAAGACTTTTTTCACAGTCCTAAATACTAGAATTTTTAAAGAAAAACTGGAGATTAAGAGCACAATTATAAGCAATTAGTTTTCTAATGCTTTTATAACAGCAGAAGATGAGAACCCAAGTTGCTAGTATTTCTACGCAGAATCACAGACTTGCTGAGGCTGACAGAGACTTCTGAAGATTAGGTGGTCCAACCTCCCTGCTCAGAGCAGAGGCTGTGAGAGCAGGCTGCACTGATCCATGTCCAGTTGGGTTTTGAATGTCTCCAAGGATGGAGATGTACTGCAGTTTGTGCCTGTTGCCTCTTGTCCTGTGAGTGAGTACCAGTGAAGAAGAGACTGGCTGCTGCTTTACTCCCCCTAACTTTACCCCCGTCCCAGCAGGTATTTGTGCATGTTGTAAAGATGAGCATTCTCTTCTCCAGGCGGAACAATCCCAGCTCTCTTAGCGTCTCGTATGGCAGGTGCTCCAGTCCCTTCGTCATCTTCATGGCCCTTCACTGAACCGCAGACTTTTGAAAGTCTAAAAGAAGTATTTCAAAATGCTGGCAGCAGTTTCTGTCCCTGTGTTGGAACAGCAATTTTTATTGCCAGTATTGAGATAGATAGTGCATTTTCCTGTACTTTGTCCCATTATGAGTGCTTACCATCTATTCATTGGTTTTCAGTTTTAGTCTGAGTTATGAGCTCTGCCCACTTTATCTGTATTAGATAACCCCTTCAGTTTCTTGATGATAACAGTGCCTGAGCCCTCTTGACTTCTCCGGGCAGGTGCGAAAGTGTAGAGTGCCACTTAATTTACCATGCTGGGCATGGTCCACTAGACATTTGGTCCTGTTGCTCATTTCTTCTTCTTTTTTTTTTTTTTTTTTTTATGTGAGATATGCTAGTTGGAAGTAGGTGCTACACTGCTTTCATCGCTGCCCACAGAACATGATGTTAGGTACTCACTAAACATTATAAAGTCTTGTTCTGTGGGTCCTCAAAAACAACCTCCTAATTTTGTTCCTCTTCCTGTAGTGCTCTTGGGTATAACTAGACATTCAGCCATTTTTTTTTAATTTGTTTACAAATCTATGCAGGTACATGAGGAAAAATTCTTGACATATCCAGCTTATATGACAGCTTCATAAGTGATGGAAAATTACCTGTGACAGAGTAGCAGATCAATTTGAATAACTGATTTTAGTTCCTGATCTCCAACATGCATTTTACTTTGATCCTTCACACATAAGGGACTTGTTTGGGGTTTCTTGTTATCTGGTAGTGCCCTTTGCCTTTGCCTCCTTAAGGAGGCAAAGGATTATCAGCCATCATGGTTGCTCTCTGAAGTCTGATAACGAGAGACAGGTAACTCATTACAGCTTATAGAAGGTGGCTCTAGGAAAGCAAGGTAGTTGGACTGCTGTTAAAGTGGGCTGTGCTTGGCATAGTTTCGGGAGAGAGACAGATTTGACAGGAACGGTTCAATATGATTCAGCACTAAACTATGTTACAGTGGTTCTGACTCTAGCACGCTTTATCTATTGCATCCTGTCTCCAAATTGCCTTGATCATCTGTCTGAGCGCAGCCTTCTTGTGCAGTGCACCCAGCTGCCTTGACAACCAGCTTCTGCTACAGTCACTGAGCAGAGGGTTGCAGATTCCCGGTGCATTTAATGGGGTCATAACCAACCTGGCTACAGATGATTAGAGTACTTCATTTCCCTTGCAACTTTTTCTGGGCCTGCTGATGTTTTAGTCCATGTGTCTTGCCAGTCTGTGATATGGTAATAGCAACTATGTCCTGAGCAGTCACCGCAGTATTCATAGCTATCAAGGTCTTGGGAAACTAAACCTTTCAAACCAGAAAGTATTGCTATGCAGGATGGACCATTTCAGATAATCAAATCATCACTTTCTCAGACATGCATGGTGCCTTCTTTGGCTAAAATGGGACAACTGAAGTGTGTAGCATGCACAATTTGTGTGCATGCGTTAGTTTTTCTCAATCATCATTTTTATTGGCCATTCCAGCAGAAAATAAGGGGGGTGTGATCAGATCCTTCTGAGGATCGGATCCTGTATCCTTCTGAGGGATACAGGAAGCTCCTGGTGAACTGGCCAGTCCCTTCTCAATAAAGCACACGCTAAAGAGCAGGACTGTGCATTTGGCAGCTACTTTTTCTTGTGAGGTCATGGCACTAACTGTTTTGGAAATAGTTTACAGGACCTGTAAGATGAAAGATGTAAATTAAAATAGAAAAACAGAAAGAATTGCATTCAGGTCCATGTCCAATGGCTGTCTTGAAAGGTACCTGACTTTTATCTGAAACTTGTGATGCTTGTTTTAGTATGGGCTGTCTTTACATAGGGCAACTTTTTCCCTCTTGTACTGCACAGTCTTTTCATACAGGCAAAAATACTTATTTTCGTTTCATTTCCCTTTTATGTTTACTCCTGCTAAAGCGAGGTCATTCTCATGGTAAAGAACACAAGAACAAAGTCATTCCACTCAGAATAAACAAGAACAAACACCTTCTGGTTTCATTCAGAATAAACCTTTACTACACCTCAGTCGTTAAGCCCAGCAAACCAGAGGCTGTTAAGAAATATCACCAACATCAGCTCCAAGGCAACACAGCCAAAGGTAACTATTTCATCCCACATGGAAAAATAAAACTTAGAAATTATTTTTTGATTCTTTCAAATTTTGGCACCTCTTACTATTTTTGCGTGTTGTTTCTGAATCTCTAACAGCAGACGATTTTTTATAAAAAGTAAAATACTTTAAATACATAACACATGTGGATGTCAAATTTGTGAAGTGCTTTCTGAGCAGCTAAACTAATCCAAGGTGCAGAATGAGTTTATGTGGGAGTTTACCTACCTTGTCCTGTGCTGGGAAGAGAATCCAGCATGACACAAGGCTGTCCAGCAAGTTGTTCACATCTGTGTTTTGATGCAGGAAATAGAAGGCAACTTGGCTAAGAATGCCATTGAACGACAGAACGTGATATTTAGGAAGGGAAGAAGAGAAAATACTAAATAGAGACATTGCGCTTCAGGAAGGACAACTTTAACAAACTTGGAGATTTGTGTGGAAAGAAGCATACAGATAGTTGTTGGCAGGTCCTTAAAGAAACTCAACCACTTAAGTTCAGTGAAGCTTTTGGTACTGCCTCTCACAACATGCTCATAGTAAGCAGAGAAACCTTGAGGAGGTGAAACTACGATTAGGTGGGAGAGTAGCTGTCAAACTGCAGGGACCAGGTTGGGCTCTGCAAGGGTCTATGCTCACTCTTATATTATTCAGCCTTTTCTTTAATGTTGCGAGTGATGGAAAAGAAAGCATGCTTATTAAAGGCCCTGGTGACACCATGCTCGTAGGTGCCACAAGCACTTCAGAGGACAGAATTAGATTTCAGTCTTGTCTTTGTGAATTGAAGAAACAGTCTGGAAAACAGTATTCAATTCAGTGAGGACAAAATTCAGTACTTGGGGGCGTGATGAGTGCCGAGGCAGTGCAACTTAAGGGAAGGATTTGCATTAGTCTGAGTCAGAGACCATTTGTGGAGCTGACAATGTTTGCGTTGCAAAAAGGGCAAACATCCATCAGAGATGCCAGGACTGGTCTGTGAGGCACATATGGTAATTTGTCTGCTCTGCAGCTGGAGCCTGAATCCAGTTTGGGGCTCTGTAATCCAAGAACAATGTGGAGGACAGCAGTGGTCAGAGGTTTAGAAAACATGAGCTGTGAGTAAAGGTTGAAGGAATTGTGTTTATTTAGTCTGGAAATGAAAAGATGGGAAACATGATAATGGTATTCAAATATGTAAAAATGACAGCTATGAGAAAAAAAATCTATATTTGTGTGAGCAGAGCAAGGAATAGTGGGTTTAAATGACAGCAGAGGAGATTTACTTTCAACATCAAGTAAAACTTCCCAGCAGCGGGGTAGTTATGCACTGGGACAACTGTCAGAGAAGGCTGTGGAATCTCTTAACACTGAAAGGTTTTTAAAAAATGTGTTGGACAGGCACCTGTCGGGACTGACAGGTATGTTTGGTGTGTGGTGGTGTGCCTGTGGGCAAAGAAAAGACAAGGTGGCCTCCTGAGGTCCCTTCCAGCTCTAATTCTGTGATATAAATTCAGCAGCAAAGCTGAAATGATGATTTAATAACCTTTTTAAAGAGGTTTGATAGACAAGGCTTTTGGTTTATAAATCCTCAGTATGCTATGTTTTAGACTGTGCATTTTATTCAAACCCATATATAGTCTCATATCCTCTTTTATCTTTGTTAGTATCAGAATATTTTGTAAAAGTGAACATCAGCATTGAGTCATACTGTTTCCTGAATATGAAACTTTTCCAAATACGGGCTCAACATGAAATAGAAAAAAATTCAAATTACTTTTCTGGCATTGCAAAAGGAATTGGAGCACATCATTTCTGACATCTCTTTTTAGAGTTACCTTGGGACTCTTCAGTCATCACCTATCTTGTACAAGGTTGTCTGCTACAGTATTTGCCTTCCTAAGAGTAAATTAAATACAGAATTCATCACGCTGCTGGGACAACTGAAAGCAAAAAGACAATTATTTAAACATAATCTAAGCAAAGTGGAGGAGAAGTCATCTTTCTTCTAGAGTGTGTGAGTTCAATCAGTGTTAAAATGTGCCTTTGTTATTCCTGGGGGTTTTATCAACTCCCTTTTGGGCCATCATCAAGGTGATTACCCTGGTGTCCTGCAGATGTGGCCTGGGCGGAAGGCAGATGGGGCAGTGGGGCAGGAGGAAGAAGAGGCTACTCTGCAGACAGATGCCTGTGTTTGAGAGTGAGCGAGCGCAGGGGAGGGGAGGTAAGTGTCTCTTCCAAGAGTGAGTTTTGAGTTTCACAGAGACTGCAGATTCTCAAGCTTGTCGCTTGGGGAATCCAGAGTAAAAGCAAAAGGAACATTTTCTTGTGCAGCAGCAACTGCTTCCTAGGAAGGGTGGTACCTCTCCCCGAGCAGCTTGCTGAAATCTGGAAGGTGGCTCTTGCTGAATTTTCGCAGTTACTTTCATCTTGTTTTGAATCTTCTATGTTAATTCAGATAGCTCAGGGTGAGGGACCCAGTCTGCATTTGGGGCTTTATTTTGCGTTCGCCTACTGATGTTTCTAGCCACTAGCTTACAGTTTCCCTAGTGTGACAGCTTTGCTTCTGCTGGAAATGATGCAGAAGGCTGAAATCTAAAGGACGATTTGTTTTTATTTGTATCTGAATTCTGGATGATGATTACTAAGTTTTAGCCTCTGCACAGTGCCTTAAATGTATTACTGCCTTCACTCTGTGAAAGGAAAGCTACCATTTCAGGTGGAGTTGTGAGTAGAAATTGGCATATTGATAAAAACAAAAGGAAAAGGATGTAAAATTTGTATATATAGCATAATGGTCCTAAATGTGTAATCAGGGTCTCTGATTGTTTTTAAAAAAGAGTTTCTTAGGAGGTGTGTTTGAAAGAGAAATTCATTAGGGCGCATCTTACGGCTGTCATGAAGGTATATTCAGGAGGTATTCTATTCTTATGTTGAAATGAAGTAGACCATGCAAAGTCAACAGAGAGGTTATCAGGTTATCTATCAGGCAATAGATACAGAAGTTAGTATTTATTTACAATAGGTGTTCCTTCTAAAACAGAAAAAAAGTCAACTTGTAATACTGGAATGTTTTGCTACTTAAGTGATTGATTGCTCCCTTGGCCAACAGTGATCAGTTAAGCTTTTAAGAACATAATTTGGGGAGATATTTTGGTGGTTCTGATTCCTCACCTGCACCATCTTAACTCCCTCAGTGAAAAAATAATTCAGGTTCCATCTGGACCATGTTGCATTGCTTCAGTTATAGCTTTGAAACCAAACTGACCTTCTGCACTCTGACAATTGTAAGTGATGGAGAAACTTCTGGAGTCAGTGCAAGGAGCTAAAGGAACTCTTCCATGACTAACATGGACACTAACATTACAGCTCAGGCTGGTACCCACCTTATATTGGCATGTCAGACATTTTATTTTCTTGTTGCACAAGGAATGAAGTAACCACCAAGACAATCCTACTTACGCTTTATGCTGGAGCAATAAAGAGTGTAAGAGAAGTTGAAAGGGATAGAGTTGTCCAGTATTAGCCTCAACTTAATGTCATAGTGTACATGTGATAAAAAATAATTGATTTCAAAGAATGATGGCAAAGTTATTGCAGCATTAGGGTTTTTGAAAAATCTATACCTCCAGCCAGCTTCCACAACACTTACAAGTATAGACTGTCTGAATAACCCCAAATATAAACATGTCATGTACTTTCAAAAAAACAGAGAGATAATATATGTTGACCTTTCTTGTTAGGTTTCCTCAGCACTCTCATTTCTACCTCTTTAAGGAATACCTGTTGCAAAGGACAATCTATTTAATTGATATCTGTAGGATTCCTTATGAACATAACAATCTGCTCTTGTGGATTTTGTTGCTTCTGAGATCTGTGGAGATGTGAAGATGAACCAGAGAAGCAGCTGTTTATGTGAGTTACAGGATATGAGAGCAGACAGTAAACCAACCAAAGTTATAAATATTAATTTATCTTTTTTGAATGACACCTTCATCAACTTGTTCTGTTTGCTTTTTGGCTTTTCTTTTCTGTTAAATAGTGGTTTCATTCTTCCAGTTATTTATATAAAGATATAAAGCTAGGTATGGCATTAAACAACAGATTAAAATACAATGTAGTATAAAACACTGTAAAGCAATAATCAAAAAATAAGTAAGTTAAGTACAAGAAAATAAGTAATCTAAGTACCACACAGACTTCAAATCTGGTCTCTTGGGACCGTTTTTTTTTTTGGGGGGGGGGGGGAGGCAGAGAACAACACTTCTGGCAGACAAAATGCTGATTTAGTGACTCTGGAGTTATTTATGTATTCAGGTCACACTTCATTCTCTTCTTCATTTACAACTTCAGCCAGATGTGGTATCCTCTCACAGCATTTCTTGACAAAAGTCAGGTTAAAGGTTTTTCAGAAGGGATGAGGAATATGCTCTCCATATGGATACTACTGGCTTGAGGATTAAAAAAAAAAAGTTAAAAAAGTTCACCACTAAATAGGAAAACTGAAGATATGTAGGTGTTCAGAATTGTGCCTAACAGCTTAAGAGCGGGGTAAATATTAACTATCTCTCAAGCTGCTGGGCTTCATTTGCCAGAAATGAATCTGGTAGGGCAGGAGGGAGGGAGGGACAGAACAACGTTTCTGTAGTCAGTCTGCTTTATCTTCACCTCATGGAAACACGAGATGGTGACAGTACTGCCAGTTTCTAGCCCTGTCCTCGATGATCAGCTTTACACAGCTATTCACTCTGAGGTTGACTTGGGGTTAGTAGGGAAACAATATGCAGTGATGCAGAAGGAAAGGGATAGTGACCATTAAAATGTATTTGTTTTATATCACAAAATTTGTTGAGCCTGAAAACATTAAAAACTTCTTAATTCTTAAAGATTTTATGTAGAACTATTTCAAGATAGTTTTATTAATAACCTGTAATATACTGAGTTTAAAATTTTTATTACTTTTTAATGATGTGCTGGAGAATTAGAGGCCATTAGAATTAGAATTTTACTAAGCATATTTTTTTTCAAACTCCAAAGCCCACACAGGAATGCAGTCTATTACTTATTAAACAATTTAAGTATTATTTTCTCATTCATGCTTTTTTAACATTAAAGCTTCAGAATTTGCCTTTGAATATTAATTTAAAGCAGAAATCCTATACCAAGTCCTCTATTTTTTATTTTTTATTTTTTTTTAAGTATAGGGACGCCTTGGTGAAAGATGTGTTTTGGTGAGGATATCTCTCATAATGATGATATATCATTTAACATTAGTTGGTCTTAGCCCACCTTCTTCGTGGACACTGAATAACCTCTATTTAAGGTATTCTTAAGGGATAACGATGCTGACTGTCTCGTAAAGTGCTTTGGGATACACAGCAAATGCTTTGTGCAAGCTGATATTATGGTCTTCATGTCAGTGGACATGTACTCACATCTCAGGAAACACCATCCCCTGGCATTAACTAGAGACAAGGGCCAAGGATTGAATATAAGTGTTGACTCACCTGATTCTTCAAGTCACTGGTGAGGTCAGTTTTGGGAAGATTTCTGGAGCACTACAGAGTGGACGGAGGGCTTCAGGCTGCCACTGATGCTGCTCAGAGGTGAGGCAGGTGGAAGGAGGTGGTTTCCCTGGAGCTGGGGAGTCTCCCACAGAGCAGTCAGGCTGCACCAGAGACCAGCCTGGTTGCCACAAGCTAAGAGGTTTGCTAAATAGAAAAGGCACTTTGCCTTAGAGAGAAGATTCAGGAAAATCAGAAGAAAGAAGCACTGTACTTAGGACCCTAGGAATATATCTTCAGAGTAAATAGAAGCACTTGAAAATCATCCACAGTATCCCCTTTTGTATCAATGAAAAAATATGCAAGGGTGATTGTAAGGGACTTGCTTTCACCAGCTGAAGATAATCAAAAAATTAATATTCTTGCAGCTTCCTATGAGCTTCCCAGAACTCATAGCTGTAAATCCACCATAGGGAAGAGGATATATTATATTTCACCTTCTTAAGAGATAAAAGATTGCTGATGACTAATGTTGAAATGAATTGTTAAGAGACTTATTTACTTTTAATTGAGCCTGCTTGGTTGGTACATGTCCCAGTTAATTCATTTTTGTTGTGACCATATTGAAGCAACTTGCACCCTTGTGACCTTCTCCTATAATTATTACCATATTCCTCTTTTGAAGCACTGTTTTGGTTGTGTACTCAAAAAGCTCTGCTAAAGCATCTGTAGTATTAGTACAGAGTCAAATTTTCCGTTGTTTTGAACTGAAGGATCTTAACAAAAAGTGTCATTTGTTACTGAAGGTTAAGGGTTGCTTACCAGCCCTTAGGGCTCTGGGGGCTATTTCTTTCTTTCTAAGTTTTACAAAATTACTACTTTTGAAGATGCAGAACCTGTTTTCTCACTAAAAATTCTTTAAGAAAAATGTGTTGTTGGGTGGTAGCACTCAGAGAGGCCTCATCTTTCCTCCATTGTGTTAAATAGAGGAGGACAAAAGAAAGTAAGAGCAGCTGAAAGGTTGCTGGCAAGCATGATCATCCCTAAACTTCCTGAGATTGCTGTGTGGAATCTCTGCCCTAATCTCTGCACTGGTTTTATTATTGCTCAAATTAATTACAATAGTTGACAACTCTTTACCTAAACCACAACAGAGCTGGCAGGGCACCTAACTGTGAAGAAGGGACTCTTCCAGACATGGTAGCCAAACTTGCAGTGGTAGGTGACTGTGTGAGTGAGGTGTTGCCTGTGCAAAGGTGGTGGTGGTGGTCAGGGGGGAATGAAGCATGAAGAAGGTGAGTATTCCTCGGTGCTTTGTAGGATGAGGGTTTTACTGTTTTGTTCCAGACTCTGATACAGTAACTTAAGTTCAGCATGATATTTTTGTACTGTCATCTGTTCCTCTCCTGTTTACCAGAGAATCCCAGCCAAATAGTTTTCCTCTATCGTGCCATGCAAACATGCAGCAGCGGAGGTAGTTGTGGGCAGCAGCTGCACAGGGGGTGTGCGATGACAGGAAGGTACTCTGAATGTTGGATCTTTCATTCAAGTGAAAATAGGAGGTCTTTAAGCAAAAGAAAGTTGCAAAACCAAACTATGCCCACTGACTGTTGTATTCAGAAAGCTGCTGAATGTCCTTGTGGTTTTGTGTGCTTCTTACTATGGTAGTCCCTTCGCCTCAGGCACAACAGGACACTCGCAGAGGATACTTCTTTCCACAGGGCTTGCTGATACTGTTTCCCATGTGATTTAAGTAGTGTCACTGCTATCCTCAGTCTCCATTGGCTCTCTGTTCCCTTCAAATCAGATCAAAATTGGACATTCTTTTAACTTACTTTATAAATACTATATATCTTTTTTCTCTTCCTTGTTCCCTGTCCTCTTCTCTCTACTGTCTTACAGAGTGCCTTCATCTCTGTTTTTATGCTGTGTGGAATTGCCTTTTTGTACAGGAGACTCTCTGTTTTGAAACAATTAAAAACACTTCTTTAAAGATAATGGCTATCTCCAGGTCTCAGCCTTTTAATGAAAGGGCTCTCCAAGCTACTGGGAATTGTGATGCTTAAGGACAGCAGGTACTGAGGAGCACCTGCCCCAGATACCACCCCCTCACTGGCAGCCTGTGTCCTCTTGGTTTAACTTTTGCCTGAGAAATTTTTATTCTCCTTCAATGGAAGACTGCTCAGGTAGCAAAAGTTACTCTGTCAATAGAAGAGAAAAAGTTTGAAAATCCTCCTTCAGCCCTGAATAATAATCCAGGATAAAGCAAACTACCATCTTGGACTAGATCTACTTCATACACCAAGGGAAGGGAAGGTGGGTAATTGAGAGAGCCAAAGGAATGGTCTGTCCACAAAAGCAGAATCAGAGGTTAATGCTTTGCAAGGCTTGCTCTTAATTTCTCTCTTCACGTAATCTGCTTCAACTCTTTAACTTTGTTTAACTCTAATAAAGTGTTCTGCTTTAGAGTACATATGAAAAATGCTATATGAAGTATTTCCATCACTGGAGTTTTCTTTTTACATAAACTCCTGTGCCGCATCAGACAGCATGCAGTTGAGGTGTCGGTGCACAACACCTACAGGACTCTACTGAGCGAAATCTGAAAGTTTGAGAGTTGTTAAAATACAGCTTTCTGTTTATGCATTTTTTGGTGTAGAAACAGAAAAACTAGGGCTGGAGGCAGGAAATGGATTGCCATCTTGGAAATTTAATGACCAGCTCTTTCCCTGTGACGTGTGCGGAAAAGTGTTTGGCCGACAGCAGACTTTGTCCCGACACCTCTCACTGCACACAGGTAATCCGATGCTTTTGTGTCTGTCTTTGCAGCGTTGAGCAAATCTGCTTGTTCATCATGGTTTGTTTAGGTGGAGGAGGATGAAGGTAAGCACAAGAGTGCATATGGAAGGAGCCATCCTCAGCTCCATACACTCAGAGCACAGCCAAGTGCAACAGCGGGCCAGAATGTCGTAGGAGCAGCATTCAGGGAGTTAACTAATGTTTTGTTTTTCTTTACAGAAAAATACATTTATCTTTACAAAACGTACATTTGTCCAAGTTCCAATACGCCTGTCTGTAGGTATCAATTGGTTAAGCACATCTCTTAACAGAGCTCTAAAGAGAAGACACAGCTTTTGTCTGTCCTTTCTTACATTCACCTAATGAGCTTTTTAAACCCTACTGAACAACAAAAGATCTGGCCTTGGTGTTTCAGATATGATGAAACTGAAAGGATTTAATGTCTATAATTTACCTTTGCTCTTCCCCTGGAAGAAACGGTCTGTTTTACCCCATCCCAGCTTCTCTAAAGTCAATTGGTTTCAGATCAGCTGAGACTAACAGTTTTTGTATGGAAGATGCACCCTGTTAGCCTGCTGAGGCACACTGCACAAAATAAGACTTGAAAGCAAGAATTTCTGATCCGGTGCTGTAAAATCTTATTGGTATAATGCCAGAAAATGTTGTACCATTTAGTAGAGCCACATTGAAAAGGTTCAGACACTCTGTTCCATGACTTTGTGGGGTTTTCTTAAACTGCTCTACTGAATTTCTTCAACCTAACACACTTGTAGTAGCATATTTCAAATTTAGAGCATCAGATCTTGAAAGGGAAAGCTTGCAGAAGCTTTGGTAATGTAATGTTTGTGGGGTTTTTTTTTTAGATTAATCAACTCCTTACAAAATGAAGTCTGGCATGTACAAGAACTTTGCTGCCAGGATTCAGAAACATTTAATTAAAAAAAAATCATCTCTATTTTTAAAGTTGTGAAGCATCAGAAAGAGATGATGAATTTGTTTGGGTTGTTTAATTGTTCTTTGACTAGTTTTGGTTGGCTTGTGTTCAGAACTGGCCTGATGATGCAGCCTTCTCTCTCCTCCCCACCCTCAGATTTTAATACAAAATCAGACATCAACTCTCTGCAAGTTATCACATGGGCAACCTCCGGAATACTTCATTGGACCCAAAAAATGAAATAGATGCTAGGTAAAGGATGTAGTTGTAGATTATTGAGCTGATCCTGTACTGGCTCTGCTGCAGCTCTCAGAGCTGCAGTTACCCAAATTTTCCAGCATTTATAAAGTTTTATATTATCTGACTACAAATATTAGACCAAATTAAAAAAATACCCCTAAACTACCTCCAAATGAGTATTTTTCTGAGCAATTGCTGTGAACTACTGTAACTTTGCAAAGTCTCTAGCTTCCCAGGTACCTCATTCTGAAAGCTGCTTGGGGAAACACAAAGGAATGCACACTTGGTTACTGGGTCTTTAAAAACAGCTTGCTTCAAAATGAAATGTGCATTTAAAGCTTTCTGCTTCTTTTTCAGAAGAGAGAAAATACAAATGCCACTTGTGCCCCTACGCTGCTAAGTGCCGTGCTAATCTGAACCAGCACCTGACCGTCCATTCTGTGAAGCTGGTGAGTACAGACACTGAGGACATTGTCAGCGCTGTCACTTCTGAAGGCAGTGATGGAAAGAAGCACCCTTATTATTACAGGTGAGGACCCAGCAGAGGGCTGTGCACAAGACACGGGCATCTGAATGTCTTACCTGCCTGCGAAGGACGTGTTACAGGGCTGCCCTTCTGGCCTTCCAGGGTGGAACTGCCCCAAAAGTATTTGGCTTGCCCATACCTGACTTTGGGCCCAGCAGCAAAACCCAGCCGGCTGCCTCATGGTGTTTGACTTGGCTAGCTACTGGGAAAGACTGTGTTTTCGGATTTTTTAATTTTATTAGTATTAATGGCTTTGTGAGGCAGGTGTACTCTTAGAAGCCTCTTAAACTTTTTATGCAGTCTTCGTTTAAGTTTTGTGTATGGGAAAGTCCTATTGTGTACACAGATTCATGGCAAATCTAAAGCACAGTGCATCCAATTGCCTCTGTTGGTACCATTATTTTCAGTCAAATCCATGAAATCAAATGGTAAAGTATAAGAATTACAATCTCCACACACGTATTTCCTCTGCTTTCTAGAAGTATGTATGTTCTAAGATTCAGTGACCAACATAATGAGAGAGAGAAGACCATTAGGAAAATATGCCTGAAAAAATAAGAGGAATTGCCCAGATAAAACTGTTGTTTGAACACGCTCATTTTTGTATGAACTGTTGTGTGCTCTGCAAACTGTGATAGGCACCCTAGTGGCCAGACAGATTACAAAATCACTCCTATTCTCAGTCAAAGTGCCAAGAACAGATTTAATTACAGAATCATAGAAGTAAGAAATAAATGAGACATGCTGTATTAGATTATCTAGTCCATCCCTTTGGGAAGGCAAAATAGTGCCCCAGAGTATATGCCTTTTCAAACGTTTTTGGCTTGTTTTAAATGTTAATGGCCTAATCAAAACAAGAGGAGGGCTCTGCATAGAAAGTTAAATTAAAGGGTCCCTTCCATTGCCTCTAAATACCACTGTTTATGCACTGGCTGTGAAATCTGTATCCTTGCTAATTATTTGCATAGCTGATGACTGCTGTTTTTCAGTCAAGCATAAGGAATGTTTGAACCCATTTTTACTTGCTTACACTGAATCTGCCAGGCATTTTGCACAAGATCCCAGTTTGGCATGGGAACCATTCCAGAGCTTGAAAATAACTCCTGGAGTGTGCAGCAAGCTCTCTGTTTGTCAGTGCATCAGCCCTACTAAACATCTTGGCAAGGCTGCGGTGCATCTTATTGCCCAAAGGAATCAGCTAGGTGATGCGCAGCATCTGGAATCTGTAGTTTTTAATTAACTTTATGATTATTTAGCATCATTATAGCATGTACAGGATTGTTGCATTGTGCCTGCCCTTAATCATGTTGGCCTGGCCATCAGTTCAAAGGCAGTTCAGCAGATAAAAGAATTTTCCAGTGAACGTTCAATGGTGAGGAAGAAATCAGCACAGTGAGTTTCTACTTACAGAATGAAGGGAAGGGCAATATGCTTATGTTTGTATTTTGGTTTTTTATATATATACTCTTGAATTCCCTTCTGCCTGCAGCTGTCATGTATGTGGATTTGAGACAGAGATGAATGTGCAGTTTGTCAGTCATATGTCCCTCCATGTGGATAAAGAGCAGTGGATGTTCTCAATTTGCTGCACAGCGTGCGATTTTGTCACCATGGAAGAGGCAGATATGAAGGCTCACATCAACAACAAGCACACAGGTGATGATCCCCCTCTCCCAGCTGCAGTGATCTCTCTCTCCCTTTCTTTGTAGGTGCAACCTTCACACTTCTCATCAGCACTCTCTTTACTTTCACTGAAATGCTTGCTAATTAAGGCCTGATCTTGCAAAGTTGAAGTGAGTTGGACTTCAGCCAGGCAGATGGTCTGGTAGTGCAGATCAATTTTCAAGCTTAGGGAAATAAATGAAGGACTGCTTAGCTCCCTCCCCCCCCCTCCAAAATCTCCTCTGCTGTTGAAGACGGCATTGCATACGTGTTTTGTTTTTCTGGCTGCTTTACTATTTCATCAAAATCATGATTGTCTTTATGGTGACAACATCACTTTGGGTGTTAATTGTGCATACCTGGTTGTAGGTATAGAGTACACAATATGTTGAACTTCGCTGTTGGTCTGTTTTCCCACACAGTCTATCAGTTTGAAATTTCATGTTAATGTTTAGTTGACACTGTGATTCAGCAATACCACAAATGTGGCTTTATATTAAATAAGAGAACAAGTCATATATTCCTTTCTGGTCCTGTTCACTCAATAGCCAAAGATAAGAGCAACAGCAGTTTTCAAACAAGCTCCATATGCTTAGTCCAGGTAATGAAATCTGGCATAATTTAAGAAGAGGAAAATGGAAATCCTTTTAATTTCTCTCATAACACGAGCAGAAGGGTTTTACTGTCACAAGCTACTGACAATTGTGTTGACAATGTTAAAGGTGAATTGTGTCTAGCTCAATTTTTCCATTGCTAAATTGCTTTTCCTGTCCTACCAGGAATTAAACTGGGAAAATAGGAGGGATGGAGAAGGACAAAGGAAAGGAGAATGCAGTTGTTTGTGCTTACAAATACATGAATTAAATGTAACTATAGAGATGCAAAGTATTGGGAAGCCTTCGTGGGATTCTGTGCCAGCACAACTCTCAGCATTACTGTACGAGCTCCCATCTCCCAACCCTCTAAGGTGTTTGCATTCACTTATGACTCTGGCTACATACTAACGTTGTATCTAGCCCCACTTTACATATATGTAAAATACATATAGGAAACCAAGGCAAATGGAAACAGCCATCTATAGCCACATGTAAAGTTTGCATCAGAGATCAAACTGAGCTGTAGTCTACTGTTTCTTGCTGTTGTGGCTCAGAGTTTGGAGCTGCTGTTGGTCTTTTAAAGCATCTCTTTTAAATATTTGTTCCCTATTCATCCTTTCAAATTCAGCCATTTAGCTGGTGATTCTGTGAAATGCCTGCAGATGTGGTTAATATGGGGGGGGGGGGGGAGATATTTTCTGGGTCACTTGACTCCAGTCCATTACTCTGTAAGGTTACCAGGTTATAAAAGGCCTATTTGTACACATATTAGTAGATGTCTTCAAAAAAGTAGAATTGTTTTGAACCAGATATTTTTATGGAGAGGCAGGTGCAGGATTTCCTGCTTTAAAGATTAAGGACCTTTCTAAAAATTTCAGCCTGTGTCTTACTGATAATCAGTGCCCACATACTTTGCTCTTGTGCCAGCACTGTTCTTTATCTGAAAGCGTATTCCCCACTCTTGCTTCCTTTGCATTTCTTCTCCCCTTCCCCAGTATTTATTCCCTTAATACATTTATGGAAAGCAACCCTCTCCCCCTAAATGTTCACTGAGCCTTTTCTCATATGAAACGCTCTGCAGCAGCTACTGGGAATAGCTCACACAATATATTCTGTGATCATATTTAACTTCTTTGGAGGCCCCATCACACTGATTGCACATATTCATCCCATGTTCTGCTCAAATTCTTCTTCTGTTTTCTTTGACTGTTTCCTACTTACAACTCCTCGTTTGTAGCAAAAATTCTTGTTACTGGCCCTTCAGGTCATAACCTTGTATTCTGTACTATTAAATTTCATTCCATTTCTATTTTTCTGGTCCCAAGGTCAGTGAGTCTTTCTGTGTGATATCTCAGCCATCCTCCCTGTTGACAGTTTAGGTCATCAGATTTCATTAGTGCATTCCTAAAGTTTTATCTTAGACTTAAAGGTGCTGCTCATTGGTTTAGGACTAGGCACATAAATATTGTTGTTTGCAGGGTACTTGGGTTAGAAGACTTTATCACATATATAATATGAAGCTTTGATAAAATTGCTTTTAAGTACAGCTCTGATTAAACCAAGACACAGGTGGGAGCAAATAATTTGCCCATTCTATCTCTTTGGCTCATGGCAGATTAAAATGGATTAGAGAACTCTCTAGTATGAGAGTTCTCTTAGTATGAGAACTCTCACTCTAGTTTATTTGTGTTGTATGATGCAGTTTGGGATTAGAACTTCATACATTTATTGCACGCATGAGGAAACTCTGATGGGCTTCAACTTTAGATCCAGTTAAATAAGTTTTTCTTTTTAATTAATTTTTCTTCATTAAGAGGTCCGAGACCAGGCTGTTAGCTCTTACAGTCATTATTGAGGATGTACCCCCAGTACAATGAGTGAGATTAGTCTCCTTTGCCCTTCCTCCCAAGTTTACCCAATGGACCCACATAAACAGGAAGGTGGGGAGACCAGTAACAGTGTGCCATGAACGGCACTTCTGTAGGTTTAGGCTGTGGAAATCAGAAAGTCTATTTCTTTTCTAAGTGACAGGTTCTGTATTGATTTTGAACTCTGTGCTAATCAAAGTGCTTCTGAGGGGTTTCCTCAGTCTGGTAATGGAGTTACAGGCTCCCTTCCTTACTACCATTGCAGACAGAATGTAACCTGGGATAAATGGACAGTTGTAGTGCTGTACACATATGAGCGCGTATGAACGCATATAAAAAGGAGGGAGGTGCAACTCTGATGCTTCCAAAATAGATCAATTAATTTCAGACTTGTTCATAAGTAAGTTGGAATTAACTTTAAATACATTAACATTTTTCCTGAAATTAAAAACAGGGTCACTGGGTTTCCATCTAATATGCTGTACTAATTAGTGCTCTTTATTCTGGTTTTTTCAGTTGAAGACAGGAAGACATCCAGTGAATCTAACAGCCCATCTTCATCTTCTTTGTCAGCACTGAGCGATTCTGCCAACAGCAAAGAAGACGCAGAAATAACCCCAAAAAACAAGGGTTCAAACAACCTGCTAGTCATTTCAGTAGTGCCTGGTAGTCAGACTTCATTGAACACTGAAGAGAAGTCAGAGAAAGGTAAGAGCTTTTTAAACAAATACAAACCATCACTTTCTATGCAGTGGATCTGGCCAAAATGTCAGCAGTAAGTGTTCCTTTTTTTATTTATTTATTTTTCAGGGTTTGAATGTGTTTTCTGTAACTTTGTCTGCAAAACAAAAAACATGTTTGAGCGCCATCTGCAAATCCACCTGATCACACGGATGTTTGAGTGTGACGTGTGCCACAAGTTCATGAAGACACCTGAACAATTATTGGAGCACAAGAAATGCCACACTGTCCCCACTGGTGGGCTCAAGTAAGGAAAGCAAGTACACAAACTTTTACTGTGTTAAGCACCTCTAATGCTGCGGGTACAGGACAAAAAGAAGTCAATTAGAAAAGATTAGTTAAATGTCTGATAATCCAGATTTGGGACTTCTAACTAGTTTAACACAAGTGCAGTCCCCCTTAAGGCTCCCTTAAGTCAGGCTTGCATCGTAACAGCTAGGTATCCTAGCTGTAGACCTAGTGTCCACTGGTCTCTGAGCTCTAACGAAGTGTCATCTTTTCCCTTTTCAAGTCAAGTAGGAGACAGTATGTGATGGGTCCTATGGGTAATGAGGCAGTACTACACAGAGGTGTTGGCAAACTTAAGAGGTTTTCTGAAGGCATTAGAGCAAAGGAGAGCGTGCATCACATTCTCTGTTCTACACCTGGCTCAGAGAAACTAAACCCTACACAATCTGTGGAACAAAGTCAGCTTCTGAAAAAAATCAGCTCTCTCTCTCAACTACTTATGGCCTTTGTAGATTCTAATGCAAAGTCAGGAAGTCTCCAGGAAATATTAATTTTGATGCTTACCGCTTTGGTTTGCACACCTGTACTGTTCTGTAAATTATCATGTAATGAGAAATACACTACTCACTCTAAGAAAAAAAAAAAAGCCCTTGATTTTTGGCTGAGCTGTAACAGATGCCTGATTAGAGGGGGCACCTTAACAAATAACAGACTGTCTGCTGGAATTCCTTCTCTGTGATAGAACTACTTGCAGTTCATTTGCTGTTCCAGTGTAGGCAATACATGTTTTGTGCTGTAGTTGTGGGCTCAGTGCAAATCTTTCTTCACCATCTAGGGGAAGTACAAGTCCACGTTGCTGTTCCCACACCAGAGTCTGAGTTGGCATCACCATTCCTTTTTTAAAAGGGCTTTATTTGTTTTAAGACCTGAGGTGCTGCACTTTAAGGTCTGTTGGTACAGAGCAATGTTTCTAGAAAGTGAGCATGTCCTTATGTCAGAGTTGGACCCGTGAGGGACAGCGTGACTGCTGGGGCCATGTGCTTGCTCTCTGTGCACAGACAATGTGACGTTACGCAAGGGTGCCTGTTCCTGGTCTCCACTTGTTCCAGCTGCTGCAGGAAGAGCAGCTGGAACCGCGTCAAGCCCAGCAGACCTCCCTGCTCGCATTGCTCTTGCTAAGTAAACTAACGTTTCAGTGCGCTTTATCTGTCACATGACTAATGCACCGCGTTCAGCATTATCCTGAGTAGCTCTATCAGTTTGCAGCGCAGTTTAGGAAAACTGGTTCTGTTTGCCAGGCAGAGTCTGGTCTCCAGCTCAGTAGTTCCATGAATTGGGATCCATGATCGCTTGTGATGTGATGACTGAATCTGGGAAGAAGACCAGACTGAGAAACATAGCGTGCCAGAAGGACGTGATGTCTGTTCTGGATGTGCAGACCAGTTGTCTATTGCACTTTGGTTTAAGCTGCACAGAATCTGCTCTATTTATCAAGGAAAAACCATGACCTATGACTCAGACCTTCTTGACAGAATGGGCTTCTCGGTCTACATAAGTTATTCCTGCTTCACTCAAATAACTATTAAGTACCTTAAAGGCTGCACCTAAGAAAAAGTTCTGATTTTTTTTTTAAGGCATCCAGAAGAGCCTGAAGAGATCTAAGTAAATTGTATTTTTCTGTCTCCTGTTTGCTTTGGGGGAAGAGAAAAAAACATGATTCCTCCAGCTCCAGATCAAAATCTGAGACTCTGATCCAAAAAGCTCCCAGCCCAGGAGAGGTATGTGTGCATAGACATAGACAGCTGAGTGAGTCCTCTGTTTTAATCAAGTTAGCCTCAACACCAGGCTGCCTCTCTGGATCACAGTACTTCATGTACAGCAGGAAAACTGTCTGGATGTTTTACTGTCCATTTGTCCTCCTGTACTGTTCATTGTGCTCAAGAGTCTCTTGTTCCTCAGTTAGATAAAAGTTAAATCTGTAGGTGCAACTGCTCTACCAGTTCTAGCAAATGAAAATAAGCTGGGAGAGAGAGGACCTCTGCTTAGAAATGATCTTAAATGATGAACCCACATCCTGTTCCCACAAAGCAACACTTCCCCCCACCCTCTCCCTGGTGCAGGCAGGCTGTAGACCAGCACTGCCAAACACATGTCCTCTTTGAGCATGACTAGCTCATCTCCCAGACAAGGGACTCCCTACAGATCAGCCCAACACACTGCCTTTCAGGCGTGTCTAGCGGGATACCCAGCAAGCTTATTGTTTAAGGTCATATAAAAGGAATTTTGTAAGCTCTTGCTATAGAAATGGCATAACAAGTTTATTCCATTTTTTACTTAAAACTGTTGCTTTTATAATCATCTGTAAAAACTCACTTTAAACCAGTTCTTGGTGGTAAAAATGGCAAAAAAAATGACTTCATGCAAACACTAGAAATGCCATTACACAATGCACCTGTGACTCAGTCACCCATTCTGCACATCCCAGCCTGTTTTGCAGCATCTTCCCCGTTAAGGTAAGCCAGAAGATTAGTGGGATGCTCCTTCAGAGTGACTCGCTGGTTTCCTAGGAATGAGTGAGCCCTACTGCCACCAAATGGGCAATCCTATTCCAAGTAGAAACACACATCAAGATGAACTAAATATGCTTAAGAGGCCCTACAAGGGAGAAGCTGCCTTTTTTTTTTCCACCTCCTCCCCCCTTGTTAGTGAGTGAGTTGGAAAGGGGCTGAATGACGGGTTAAACCAGGAAAGCAGGTTTCCAAGCTGACTTCTTTTCTTCTCTATCACTGCCCTCTATTGCTGTATTGCCAGGTGCCCATTCTGCATCTACTCTACGAACCGCCCCGCAGCGATGGAGTGCCACCTCAAGACTCACTACAAGATGGAGTACAAGTGTCGGATCTGCCAGACAGTGAAAGCAAATCAGCTGGAGCTGGAGATGCACATCCGAGAACACCGCCTTGGCAACCATTACAAGTGCGACCAGTGTGGCTACCTGTCCAAGACTGCCAACAAGCTGATTGAGCATGTGCGTGTCCACACTGGTGAGCGCCCTTTTCACTGTGACCAGTGCAGCTACAGCTGCAAACGCAAAGACAATCTCAACTTGCACAAGAAACTGAAGCATGCTCCACGCCAGACTTTCAGCTGCGACGAGTGCCTGTTCAAGACTACCCACCCCTTTGTCTTCAGCCGCCACGTGAAGAAGCACCAGAATGGGGACTGCTCCGAAGAGGAGAAGAAGGGCCAGTATTCAACCTCCAAGGAAGCCAGTCCACTCCTATCAGTAAACAGCTGCAGAAACCTCCTCTCACCCCTCTCAGTTATGTCTGCCTCCCAGGCTCTGCAAACAGTGGCTATGTCAGCTGCACACAGCAGTGGGGCAGAGCCAAACTTGGCAATGAAGGCCTTGGCCATCAACGGCACTTCCTTGTGCTTTGATAAATACTGGAACTCCGAGTTCGCCCACCTTATTCCCTTAACAATGTTTTTCCCCAAAAACCACTATGATCTCACATTCCATCCACCCAGACCTCAGACTGCACCAGGAGGTGCCTCTTCACCTAAACACTCCTTCCTTGCCTACCTTGGACTAACAGAAAGGGCAGAAACTGTCTGAGGGCAGTTACATTCTGTACCAAAAATACCCCAACAAACCCAGCAGGTATACGTTGCTGCAAAACATAGACCGAAGAGGTAACGAACACTTGTACTATATATATCATTAGTAAGGTTTAGAAAATGGCTCTGTGTGTATACTTATTGCATTGACATGAAAGCTGCTTTATTAAATCTTCAAGAGGTGACCTACTGCATACTTCTACCTTCAGAGGCATGTTCCCAGTACTCTTATCTAAGAAACTATTTTGTCTTGTTAAGCTGAACAAGAGTGTCCTTAATGGCAATCAGCACTTGTAAGATTTCATATTGATTTTGGTGTGTGTGTGTGCGTGCATGTACGCACGTGCACACATGGGTGTGTGAAAGAGAGGCTATCTACCTGCAGCATGCCATGACATTGCTTTTGCACATCTCTTGTATTGGCTTATTTAATTATTATTATTTTTTCTCCCTTTTCACACTCTTCCTTCAGCCCCTGCCCCTATCTCCCCCTGAACCGTAGTAACGCTTGGTTCAGTGTGGATTGGTGTATTATTCGAGTGCTGTTTTGCAGCTTCCTGTAGGAGTTTGATGCCTTGTACTCATTTGTCAAGGTTTGAGGATTTGGCGTAGAACTGATGAGGAAGAAGTTGCTTTCAGCACTGCAGGATGTCATGCTCTCGTATGACAATGAAAAGCGTGTGTATGTACCTACATGTGCAGAGGCAGTGCGAGAATTCACACACCACAGAACAGGCCCAAGTCTCAGCTGTTACACCAGTAAAACAAACACCTGAGGTCGGGCCACAGCATACATCATTTTTTTTTGAAAGGGCATATAAATATTCTATATATGTATATGTGTGTGTGTATCTATATAATATATATGCATATATATATGTTTATATAGATACACACACATGCGTGCACATGCGAGCGCGCACACACACACACACACACACACTGTATTAATGCAGTGGTTACCTTTTAGTTTGCAGGAACAACCTGTATAGCTAGAATTTTATGGTGGAAAAATCCAACAGAGGGGATTTTAAAAGGGTATGGATAAATTCTGGGTATAAATACTCAGACTAAAAAAAAAAAAAAAAAAAAGGCAGTTTTGCACAGTGCTTTAGTCTTGCACTAGTTTGTTCCTCACTTGCAAAAAGAAAAAAAAAAGGAAAAGAAAAAAAAAGAAAAAGCATCATGTGGGATGAAGGTAATGAGACTATATATTTGAAAAGGTACCAGTAACTTCTTTCAAATATAAAGCTATAAAAGGATGCTGTTTTAACCAGACAGTTCTCTTTTATACCCTTACTATTCCAATTGTACTTGCAGATTCTACAGGCCTATCAATACCCTTCATGCTATTTGTAACACTTTACTCCTTTTTGTTAATGGCTGGTAGAATACACTGCTAGGAAGCTAACTTTATACTTATTTAATGCTCTTACTTTGTGGTCATTAAAATGACTTGTTATATGTAGCACTTTACTGCAGGAAGAAGCAAATGTGCATTGGTTTTATAACCTTTGTTAATCTCAAAATGCCAACAGTGATCTTAAAGAGGCAAAATTGACTGGCTGTCAATTGATCTGTATTTCTTAGAGAACTTGATATCCAGGAAGAAAGATCAGGCTTAAAAATACTCTGCATTAAAGTTGGAAGTATAAAATGTAAAACATTTCAAAATTATCATGTGACTTACTTACAGAAATGCTTTCTTCTTACTGGGCTATTGTTTTCCATGGTGCATCTTGGAATTCGATCTTGCTGTCTTTCACCAGGTATGAGATCTGTCTCGGCTCGCTTCTGCAGTCCCCTCTTCCCTCTCAGCCAAGCCCTAACTCGCATTTAACGTGTTACCCGCCCATCCTCGCGCTATCTCGCAGCAACTTCTCCTGCAGGCTGTGGGATGGAGGGATGCAACAGGCTTCGGGGGCCGCTGGAGCCAGCCCCTTGTCTGTGACAGCACTAAAGCAGTGCCTCAGTTCAGAGAGGCATTTCTGGTCCGTAAGGGCTCTTAGCTGTATGCATGATTAGAAACATAATCTCAGTCTCTGCTATTTCTTAACTGAAGCTTGTGAAGAGATACTTTCTTGACTCAAAACTTGCATCATTTAACCTAGTGGCAAGACTCCTACCTTTGTTTTGCACTGAGACAGAGAAACATTCTCTACTGTCATGACCAAACTCTTCCTGTAGAGCTTTGGGGAGGGCATCCTTATCCGTGCACTGCTCCTTACATACTGGAAGCTATTTACAAGGGGGAACTATCTAAAAGGAGTAGCAAGTTATTGTCTGGAATTATTAATTAAAAAGACAGAGAACTGCAACTGCACCATCTTGTTTACATTCCAGCAGACGTTTTGGTTCTACTGAGCATGTGGCAGTTCTGTCTAAGCCATCTGTTCCAAGTTGTGCATAAACCGTAGTAAACAATGTGTATAACTCAGGGCCCTGTCCGCCACGCTTTACTCCATCAGAACTCCTGGTAACCCCTCTAGGAGTACAGACAAAATAGAAAATGCTGGTTTAGTAAATACTCAAAAGAATAAAAACTGTTAAAAATAAGTATTCTCAGCAGCATGAAATACCATTCTATAAAACACACTCCAATGCATAGTTCCAAACCCACCATAGTAGAGCAAACACTTCCAAATCAAAAGGCTTATTTTTTAAATGAACAAGTAAAATACAGCTGTGCAGAAGGAGGAAGTAGTAATATTAATGGGATACTTTATGTAAACCAAACTGCAATATAAATAGGGCTGGAACTTCTAAGAACAAGCTGTCAGCATACTAACGCCATGTGTTTAACAATGTTCCACTCTACCAGTATCTGAAATTGTAATGTTTAATGTACCTGGCAACTTTGTTTAGCACTTTGGAAAGAATCAATTAATTCTTTATGGTAAGTTATAAAAGTTTTCTCTGTAAGGAAAAATGTGTGTTAGGAGGTTTTTATTTTTTTAAGAAAAACACAGTATTTATCAGAGCTCATGTATATTAAAATAATTGGTTTGAAGTTCAAGGCTAAAGAAAGGAATCTTCTCCTACCTAAAGACCAACAGTTCTGATAAATTCCCCCCACCATAAAGCAAATTTCATACTGGTTTTCACTATGCATTCTTTAATGAAAGCTAGCATGTTTCTCCATTCAGTAATTCAGTTAAAGTTCTCAGCACTTTTTTTTTCTTTCTTCTGTCTTTTTATTTTTTACTTGTTGTATTATGTTCAAATATCAATCTGTCAAGGTTTGTGTACATTAATAAAAATTTGTATTGTATAAAGCTTTTTGCATTATAAGGCTGTACAGGGTCATTTTGACAGTAACTGGTATATTCCTTTGCATCTTATGTTGCATTGCCAATTTCTAGTGTATCCAGTTTGGAAGTACAATATACTCTAATTAAAAAGGTTGGCTACACTCTCGTTTCTTTTTGTCCCCTTCCCCCCTTTTTGTTTCACCTTAAATAGATTTAGAGGGGCTGGGGGGTGGGGGAGAGGAAGCGTTCCCCTGCAGGACCAGCCGGCATACAGAAGAAAGGTAAGATGTTATCAACAGTTTAAACTGAAAAGAAAAGCTCTGGCTAGTACTGCTGGTTAAGGCATTCAGCGAATACGCCTTGTATCGCCGCAGTACTTCCCTGTGCGGGCCCTGCGCTCGTACCTGGCTGCCAGGGCAGTTCTGTGGGGAGGAAGGTGCCTTTTCTGAGGCGTCTGCTCAGTCCTGAGCGAGATGGAGGTCTCAGCCCTGTGGTTCAAACAGGGATCCTGAAGCAGTTGTTGGCTGAGCCTGGCCGTGCACAGAGACAGCCCTCCAGCGGAAGTGGGAAAACTTGTCCCATAAAAAGGAGCTACACAATTAATAGAAGTACAACACGTATTAAAAGACTTTAGTAGACGTTTGAATTTTCATTACAAAAATATCATGTATGCATTTTGTCAACTTCTTGGATAAAGTTATTTTTTTCACCAAAGACTAATGAAGTAATCAAAATGCAGATAAGACATTGAGGTGGGGACCCTTAAGGGGAGACAGTTTCTAAGATGCAAAGATATTGTTGCCCCATTGAACAAGAAGAGATAATTAACATCTTTAAAGAAAGTAGGATTATTTAAACACTAACCAAGGGGGAAAAATGGAGTATTCATTAAATAAAAATTATCCTCAGGTTAAATATTAAATAATTCTTTATTAAGTACTAATTAACATTAATTTTCATATTTGTGTTTATAATATTTATACTATATTAATAATTAATGTTGTTAATAATTGAAATAGTTGACGTTAACCTAATGCATTTGGTTTGCTCATTGCCCCCCCAGTCAGGGCAGTGTTGAAGTCCGATCAACTGAAAAATTATTTTTATTTCTACTGGGGGTAGTTTGGGGAGACTAGTTTTCAGGTCTTCTGTTAGTACCTTGTAGGGTGCGCTGTGCTGCTCATGCAGTCGTGTGCTGAATCCTCTGCTCCTCCTTTAGTGAGTAGTTCCATGAAGGGAAGGCAGCTCTGGCTTTGACACGAGGCTGCTAAGTCATGTTCACGAAGAGCTGGTCTTGCTGGTCTTTCTGTCCACTTGAGCTGTATCTGTAACAGGAAATGTACAGTGATGCTCTATTTTACACTCTTTTGAGCTATACATAAACATTTAGCCTGGCCATTAGAAGATGATCACGCAAAGTCCCTGCTATAAATTTGAAAGGTACTTCAGAGATTGATACCAAGTCCTGATCGTATCTTGACTGCTTTAAGACATCCTCCACTTGTGTAACCTGTAGAAGTTCTATTGTAAATGATCGATTATAACCCTTCATTTAAATTAACTGAGAAAATCGTTTAAATTGTTAAACTAATCCAGTCAAAACAAGCAGAGAATGGGTAGTGAGCAAGTCAGAGAGCACCTTGGCTGCCAGAGGCAAGGGGACATGGCTGCTCCTGAAAGCAGGTACATGGTATCGTCCAGAGAGGAAAACAATTTCTCTAGGAAGGAGCTGAGCAGAGGATTTGCATTTTCCTGCCCACAGTGGTTGTCAGCTAGCAGTTAAGTGCAAGTCCTTTGGTAGCTCCAGCCTTTGAGCCGTAATTTAACTTTTGCTTAAAAGAAAATCAGGCCACATCTCAACTAAAACATCAACGGGCCTTTAACTTTTGGCCTCTCTTCCCCAAAAGCCATAGGGCCAACAACAGAAGACTGCAAGCAAGTACCCAAACAGAAGCTCAGTGTCACATATACATGATAAAGAGATACTGTCCTTTACAGCAGGTGCCTATAGCGTGCTGGTAGACTTGTGCACTTTTAATCAAGGAACTTACATTTCGCTTAATGATTTCTTTCTGACATATATACCAATGTATATTTGTGTGGTGGTCTCAGTTTGTTTATTACCGTCCCCCCCCTTTCCCCCCCCAAATTTCACAGGCGCAAGAACTGCACTGTTGACATTCTGTGTCTCCATAATACTTTGAATTGAATGTCAGTTTTATAAAGTTTTTAAAAGTTGACTCATTTCTCCTGCACTTGCCATGGTCATCATGAGCCCAGCAGAACCAGGCTTAAAGGGGAGACTCTGAAAGCCTCCAAAAGTCAACCAGAATTTTCTATAACACTTAACAGTGGAGAGATTTTTTTTTGCAGTAGATGCCATCAGTTATCCAGAGCCACGTTTTAAAATACACGTTGTGTTACAAATACCAGTTGTGCGCCTAACAAACAGCCAGCTGCATGATGTCAACCACCATCGTATCTGCTGCTAATTGGCTTCCTTGCTGACAAGTCCCAGCAGCGAGGTTAAGTACCGTCTGTAAAAGCACTGCAGCCTCTTGCCCGAGGGGTCAGAGCTCAGGCAGACCACGCAGCAGCCTGCGCAGCCTCCTCTGGGCTGTGCATCTTTAAGAGCTAATAAAGCTCCTAACCAGAGGGCTGCCGACCACTACAGCGGTCTGTGGCATCGCAGCAAGTAAGTGGCACGTCACCCTCTAGTCACAGCTGCACTCAAGCAGCCTGCAAGGGCGGCAGCTGCCTGATCTTTTCCTCTGAAGTTTTAGAAACTGTCAGATAAGCAAAGACTGCCAGAAGCAACGGCTGATCTTGGACGCGGGGAGGCCACGGCCCAGGTGCCCAGCGTAAGCCCCTGGACAAGGCACTGGCATGGCTTTCGAGCCTTCCGTTCACGCCCCTGAAGAAAGACGGGGCAGCTCACCTTCAGTAACTAAATTCATCACTCGCTTTTAAACCACTCATCCTCAGTCACCACCCCGCTGGGAAGGTTGAGGGAGCAGGCAGCCGCCAGGCTCGCAGGGAGCACGTCAGTCGGAGTACAGCACTTGGGGCATCAAGCCAGTCGGGACAGCTCAGAAATCACCAGTGTTTTGACAAATTTAGGCCGAGTTGATAGGTTTCGTTTGAAACAAAGACCAGAATTCACTTGGCTCGTGGCCTTGCTGTGCAGCTCTTGGGAGAGTGACGCTATGCGCACTCAGGCCGCCGTCCATCTGTTGGATACCAGGCAACACATCAGAAGCGCAGCTGTTGTGCTTCCACATGTGCACAACAGCTGTCTTCTAAGATCCTGGATGTGGATATATTTACACGTATGACTCTCATGAGTAGCCAGCACTCAGAAAAAAGGCTGCCTGATAATATACAGCAGAAAGAGGGAGGTAGCAAGGGAGAGAAACCAATTGGAAATGTTTTATTAAATTTAAAAAACCTGTGCAATGGAAGAGCAGGAAGCGATAATCTGGCTTGGCACAAGCATTTCTTTGCAGCCTTGTGCCTCTGTGTGAACACTTTGCAGCCTGCTTTGAGACATTAAGGGGAGGAGGGATGGGACCTTCCATGCTAGGAGATTTTGTAATTGCTTGGTTTCCCTCCCCCTCAGTTGCATTTAAAATAAAACACATGGCACAACTCTAAAAAGAAAACAGTTTTCAAATTTAAGATAATGTTACTGAAAAAGATTTTGATTTCCTGTATTATGCTCTGTTGTATGCATGTATTTCTGCTCTGCTCTACTTTATTTTTTAAATCTCTGATTTCTATCGCATACCTTTCTTTTCCAGTTCTTCTTAGTCCGTGTTTCATTGGAACAGCAAATTTCAGACTGTTACTCTTCTGGGAAGGTGGCTGTTTAAACAAAGAATAGAAACATCCTTTCTATCATGAGCTCCTAAAAACACTTTCTGGATGCTCTAATGTGACCCAAACCAAGAACAGGCCTCACTTGCTGGCTGCTCAACGAACATCAAAGTCTTTCCTGATTCTTTACCTATTAAGACAGAAATTGTCACCCACAGGCTAGACTGAGGAACTGGCTTTGTAACAGATTTAACAGGAAGCGAGTGGGAGAATCAAAGATGCAGCCAACGATCACTCCTAGGGCTTTAGCGCTTTAGCACCTAGTCATGAACGCATACAGGAGCCTGCACTGCACGAGCACCTTTTCCCCTGCTTGCTCTGACCGTCTCGCTCACATTACGGTTACCGCAAGTAACCGCACGAGCCTGGCCCAGACGCTGCTCAGGGCAGCCTGCCACCGCCACCGCCCACCCCGTGGCGCACACGCTTCCAGGCCGCGGCGGTGCCGAGCGCTGAGGAGCTGCCGCTGCCGAGGGCTGAGCTCCGGGCCGGAGCCGAGCGCCGCGCCGCACCGCTGCACCGCCCCGGCCCCCGCACGGCGCGGCGTGGCCATACACACACGGCCCGCGACGGGACGTGGGGGGCAAGCGCCACCGGAGGAGGCAGCAAAAAGTCATTTGGTTCCTTCGTAGGAATAAATGCTCTAAAACTGTGCGAGTACTTTAATGCAGAATTTCTTGCTAAGACCAGCAAATAAATTATTAGAAACTATACATGTCAAGCATATCTTGTCTATACATGTCATGAATATCTTGTACTGCAGGGCTTAACATTTTCCTGACATTTAGATGCTCTAGTACACAGCATACATTGCACTACATTACAGGCAGAAGCAGTAAGTGTTTCAGACTAAAAAAAAATTTTTAAAAAATCACACCATGATTTTTCCTGAAATTGCGAATAAAACATTTAAATGGCATGGGCACGTAAGTAAAGATAAGTAGTTGCAGGAGTGCTCACTCCATCAGCACGATACTGAAATAATACTATGCATATACTGATGCCTATCACTCATGCCAGTGACACTTTTTAAATGTAACCAAATAGCCCCATTCTCTTGTGCTGCCAGTGATGTCTGTTTGCACTCTGAATATTTAGTAAGCAAGCGTTAAGACTTTATGTTTTTATACCTAACTACCTATATTTAATTAGGCTGCACACCTAAAACTTAATGGAAAAAAATCTAAATATAGTGTTAATGTGATTTCAAAATATGCACTGTATCTTTTAAGTTGACATTTCTATTATAAATAAATAAAATCCAGTTATATGGTGATACAGTGTCAGGATTTCATTGCCACCAGTCAAGGTTTGCTCTTATTCAAAGTGACAGATTTCTCTAAGATAGACAGAACCAGAAAGAGCAGTATTCCAGCCACTCAAACTAGGAAAATATAATTAAAGGTGCACAAGCCCATTGCTTCCCCAAATTTAGACATTTTGGGATATCATATTTTATGGATAAATGCATTTTGTGATAAATGCATTGTTACTTTCCTGTAGCCAGTCTACTAAAGCTAATAATTTCATAATAAAATTTAAATCACATCCAATTAGTACAGGAAAACAGTGTCAAGTACATTGTAAGAGGTTATTACACACGTACAACGTGTGTACCCACAAGCTGGCTCAAGCACCTTCTTTGAAACATGCCTGCAGCAGCTCTGCGCTGTCACAGCGAGCCTGCGCGGCCAGCAGGAGCCGGCCCACGGCAGCCCGGGCTGGACGGTCTCGGCACAGTCCTCGCCCCTCGCGCCAGGCCCCGGGAAACCGCAGCCCCAGCCTTTTTTTTTTTTTTTTTTTTTTTTTTGTTAAACCCATTTTTAGCTTCAGCAATGAATTCCAGAATTCGCATGTAAACCCACTCTGTGAAAAAGTGCTTTGTTTGCTGCAAGCCTGCAACTCGATCCTTTCCTAAGCTGTCCCCTTACTGCTTGCGTTACACAAATAGTTGCTAATTTGCCTTCCCCAAACTATTTTACAGCTGCCTGCCAAAGGCCCTCAAGCTGGACAGCCCCAGCCTGTTTGCTGTCACCACCAGCAGAGCCCATTTCATACTTGTGATCATCCCTGCCACCCGCCTCTGGACCTTCTGCACTTACACGAAAACTTCACTCTGCACACGGTTTTCTTCCACACGAGGCAAAGGGTCCACCCTGCTGCATCAGCCCATTCATTCTTCAGTTCCGGTATCCTGCTCTCGCCACTAACACTTCAGAAGAAAGCAGGGAAAAAAATCCAGCAATTAGAATTGCTTGAAGGTTTTTCCAGTGAACTGCTGTTTTAAAAACAAAGACAGGAATTTCCTGTTGAGCAGACTCTGTGGTCCCTGATGAGTGCTACAGCCACCTTCTGACCAACAGTGTTGGAATCCAGTTCCCCAAACCCTTCACACAGAGAGGTTTTCTCAGAAACCAGACCTTTTCCATCAGAGCCTTACAATGGGCATAAGAATTCTCAATTTTGACACCGTAACAGCCAGTTCTTCAAATTCTTATATTTGCTGTGGGCAGCTCAAGTCACATGCTGTCCTGTCTTAACTTTTTGTCATCAACTCACTAGTTTCTGAAGATCCAGACTCCTATTTGGTAGCAGAGAGTTCAAGAACCCTCCACCTTCAGAGAGGCAAAACAAAATGGGTGGTACTTTTTTTTATAATTCAGAAAATGTATTTTCTGTGGGACTTTTATGGCATCCTGGGCTAGACTGACAAAGGAATTGAGAGATCTGGCTTCTGCTCTTAATTACCAAATGAGAATACAGTAGATCACCAAAGTCCTTCACTGGCAGCCTCACAGACTTTGGGACTCTGCAGTCTCTAGTGTGAATGTTCCCTAGCTGCCAAAAACCTTGCAGGTTTCAAAGCTCACCCTTGGCACTGCCCAGCCACTAGGGACTTCCTCCTGCCCAAGTCATCCGCCAAGTCATCACTGGGCAAAACCTCAAAGTTAACTCCCTTAGCTCTGCAGCTCACTTGAGAAACCTCAAAAAGAAAGGCTATTTACCTCAGACTCCCTGGAGATCTGCTGCACATATATTGACATTGAATTTACTGTGCGAAAACTGAAAGCCAGCAGACTTCTCCCCCAGCAGTACTCACAAGAAAGCGCACATATTCTGCCTCTTTTTGCTCCATTCTGGCAGAGGGTGGCCAAAATACCACAACAACTTGCAGAGTCATAACAAACTCTAACCAGTTATCCTGCTTCCACAGTTTGATTGCCAAGTCCCATAAATCTTCTCAGTGCAGAGATCTTCATGCCACTGTTAATAAAGAGAACACCTGCAATGCCTGATATTGTATGGGAAAATACACCAGTTAATGCTGTTAATCAAGTGAAACATGAAACTTACCCCATCACAAGGAAGCATTCAACCTGAATTCTGATGGTGACCTTGTCTCCCACACAGTAACCAGGACAGCTAACAGAGAAAGCTCCCTCAAGGACAGACCTGTTGCTCCTGCCCATTCCAGGTTGTCAGAAAGTGCATGAACACAGAAGCCCCCTGGTGCGCACAGGGCTGGGGCAGCTGCCAAGGGCTCCAGAGCTCTGGGGAGGGAAGCAGGGGGCAATCTGGGACACTGGGCAGAGACAACCCCGGAGAGGACGGCAGCCTCTGCACACCAGACAGCACTTGCCCTCTGCCTGGCCACACTGGTATATCGCACGGAGCTTCTCTTGTTGATAATCAAGGTTTATCTTGCTGTGAACAGTCAAGCCTGCACTAGACCCCATGTGGGCTTCAGGTCGTTAAAGAGACATGTCAAGGCTCAGGTGATAAGGCCTAAGAGTGGCAGCAAAACTCTCCAAGGACAGAGAGGCAGGAGTTCAAGGCTCTGACGAAAGAGCTCAATATGGCTGTGCCCTGACGTATCCTGCAGGTTATCCTGGACGAGAGAAGAGTCAGAAGACAGGAGACTAATGCAAGCCTAGCTAGGAAAAGGAGAAAGCATCTAACATGGATCACAGCTTGGCCCTGAAGCAAAAGGACTAGTTTTTCTCAATTTATAAGGCACAGAAGTCAACCCTGAGGTACTCCCAGTCTAAAAGATGGTTCTTTGTATATCATCCCCTGCTTCCTGCTTATGATCAAACAGTACAGCAAAACTTAAAACCATGTCCTGGGAAGGTGAACAGCAGCGAGCCATGCCAGCTGCTCAGGGCACCCGGTTACAGTGGTCTGCCCTCCTCCTTGTACAAATTATGTCAGAAGATGAACACCTTATTTAAGTAATTATCCCTCCTCATCCCCTGAGGAAACATCTTATTTTGTCTGTGCTGTAACTATATCATATGTCCCTTCAACTATACAGGATTTCCTTTACTCGGAATATGAAATAATACAAACATATTAAAAACTACACTGCAGTGATCCTTTTATTTTTTTAAACACTTCAATAGCAATATTTTCTTCTTTCCAGGAAGAAATTGCAGACAACACAAATCAGAAGCCAAACTAAAACAAACAAGTCTTTCTGAGCAAAAGGTGCTCTTTCCACAGACTTCCTTATGTATCACAGACTCACAGAATGGTTGGGGTAGATCATCTAGTGTATTCCAGAGCTGTAGTCCAGAGCTGTAGTTTCCAGCTTTTGGGAGAGGCAGATTGACAATTTACAGAGGAAGTTTGATTTTTAGATTTTATACACATCTATAAATAAAGACTTCATAAAGTGACACCAGTCACTCAGATGCCTGAGAGAAGCTCTACATCTACTGAAGGGAAATAGTCAGTGGTTTGGGCAAGGGACTAGTGAGGATCTTTTTCTAGCTCCAGTTGAAAAATGCATTTTCCTTTATCACATCTAACACTGGTGAAGAGGACCACATCTGTCAGATGACTCTTAGTGCCAGGATTACTTCTTGCCTTCTCAGGCTAAAGATCTCTATCAGCATTTGCCAAGTGAATCAGAAGACAGTGACGCAAAGGTACTGTCAGGAAGGAAATGGAAGAGAGGAGCTTTGCAAAAGTGGAATTTTGCTCTTAATTATTAAAAGCAGCATGAATTACACACTTGCTCAAAGCAACTTTCCGTCTAAGGACGGAAGTTAGGAGAACAGGAACAATAGGCAGTGCAATACACTGCCAGGAAGATGGCAGAAATATATCTTTACAAGAATCTAAAGATAGGACAAGGAGAAAAGCTTGAGGGATGGTTTCAGTAAGTCCACACCATGTAAACAGAAGATAACTAAAAAAACCCCAAAGGTATCCCAATGGATTTGAATCTTTTAGGGCCCCAGATTTCCTGCCCCTTTTTTCTTTAGCACATTTCCATTGCATCTGAGTAGCCCAATGTGCTTCCAAAGGAACACAGAGCAGTTTGACATACCTAGTGTGTGCCGGGGGGAAAGATGGTAACACGGGGCTGTTCTTTTTAGCTGGAAATAGGAGCCTAATTTTAAGGAGGTCTGAATTCTCCTAATTCCAGGAAAAGTCCACTATTATCTTGACAAAGTAAGTCTATGCCACAGGTCCTAAACTCCACTATAGCAGATGCATACTGCAACTAGTAATGTGAGCGTTTTTAAGGAGCAGCATGGTACAAGAAGGCTATTCACTGCGATTAATAAACAATTTTCAAATCAGTTCAAATCGAGTCTTTAAGTGCACTACCTTCATGGTCATTTTTAGGAAGAGAGAAATTCTGAGAAAGTACAACTCCGCCACCCAAAAAACGTAGGACTGTAAACCTTACAGGAGGCGATCTACTCACTGATGCTCTGACTGCTTTGCTATAGCCTCAGCATACCTGGTAATGCATCACAAAATCTATGGGCTGTTTCATGTCATATTTTGTATTAAAATACTATGTGTTATGACAGGTTTCCAGGAGGAAAGTTGAGGACTGACAGCAGCCCCCTTATTTCTTAGAAAGGATTCACACCAAGAGAACCACTAAGCCATTTGATACCAGAAAACACAAACCGTACAGACCTGGAAATCTCTCGTGCTGTCAAGGAGACTCAAGCTTAGCACTGCCCAAACTGTGAAACCAGGAAGCACAAACTATGACATTCAATAAAGAGATCATTTGCCTCTTTTTGCAGGGTGTTTTTACTCAGGTCTCTCTGGAGTTCCACCATGGGGAAGGCAGATGTTCTCAACGCTCAAATTATGTAACCATCAGCATTTGCTATGAATCATCTGACATCTATCACAAGAGATTTTCTTTTTCTCTAGCTGAAAGTGCACTGTTTTTCCTAAGTGGGACTGGCTGACCATTTCGGTCTGACTTGATCACCATGAGGAACAAAAGCAGGGTGACTGACCAAGTACCAAAATATCACTCAAAAATACTGACCCACATTTGTGGTTCAGTCTTTGGCAAGTTATTTGACCAGTGTCAGTGGTGTAAACTGAACTGTGGTTTGAAAATAAGCACCCTCAAAAATTCTGAATCCATATAAAAATAACTAAGCAGGTGCAAAAATACTTAAAATATATAAAATTCAATAAACCAGATAAAGGCAGGGACCTTCTGCATTGTTTTTCCAAAGCAATAACTATTATGACTGCTCCCTGGGAGTGGTACGGAGCAGGCTCTCCAGTGTTTTGACCTCCAGGAGACTCTGTGCACAAGCCAGTGACCGTAAGAGCCAAGCTGGCATTCCCAGTGCCCACAACAATAGATCCAATTATTTTAACCGAGCATTAAAATGCAAATGCAGCACAAAAAGCCCCTTTGCTTTATTAATTCAAATACATATATCTGCAGATATTACTGTATAGATGAGAGCACAGCATCCCATCCCCTTTACTTGCCACTTGCCCATGCTCTTTGTGCTCTAGTTTCTTAACTTTCCTTACACATTTTGTTTACATAATATTCTATCTTCGTTCTTCTCTCAGTCTTTTTTTTCTGTATTTGCCTGTTTTGAAACACTTCACTCTATCTCAGGCCAAAACAGGCTGAGTAAATTGATTTGATGCTTTGTGAACATCTTTCCTCCCACCATCATTCTCACTACCGTATTTCAGACTTGGCTAAGGAAAAATACCATTTTATTCTTCTGTCAATAGCAGATGCTTAGATTTAGTGGGAAAAAAAGATTCAGTAAAATAAATAAACGCAAGCCTCATACTTACTATTCAGTGCCTATTTTGAATTTGCTAAATTACCTGGCAATTCAAATAATTCATTTAGAGAGAAAACACGAAACAGAAACCTTCAGTAAGCACGCTGTTGAAGCCAGTAAGTAAAAATGCTGATTACTACTTCTAAGTTCAAAGGATATTCAAAGAATTTTATAAATGCCGGAGTAAAAATGTCTACAGGATCAAGCAGCACCTACCAGATAAGATGCCCCAGCCCTAGGGACATCTGAAGAATGGAGTCCAGCAGGGAACAAACCTCCATGAAAAATTTGCCTTTCCTCCCTTGGCAGCCAAAAGAGCATTACTAAATTTGGCACCTCCTTAGGCACCCCAATACATGCCTGTACCTCAGCTCCCAGGCTGTGTAGTTAATGCTTGCCCTGGCTCCCTCTCACACAACACAGAGAAAATGTTGCCACCAAAATCCTCTACTGCCAGCCACTTAGCCTGAAAGGAGGCTATATCCTTCTCCAAAGGGCCTCGGCTCCCTCCTGTTTCTTCTCGACTCGACAAACCTCTGCTCAGTGGCTTCAAAGTGACTCAGAAAAGTGCCTGCACTGCTGTTCCTGGGCCCACAGGCAAGTACTTCCCATGGTAGAGGAGTTATACTGATCTGAAAGATGAGTCTAATATGCAGTCCAGCATGATATTAATGGGGAAGGTATTTATACATAATTTTCAAATGCACCTATTCACTTTAAATAAGGCTGTTTTAGAAGAGCCGAAACAAAAATACATATCAAGAGTAGACAAAACTAACTGTGGAAGTGATACTACCCCAGAACAATGCAGTGTTGCCATTTTTGCAGGGTTGCTAATTATGGATTATTAAGGACATTATACAGTGACCTATTAATGTAGCTAGAGTCCTTTGTTGCACTGTTATCAATAATGACTGGGAACTTTTTGTACTATTTTGGGAAATGACCTTTTTACATAGCATTGTAGTGTGGCAAGAGCCAGGAACATCCCCAGCTGTAATTCCAGCTCCACCATTGACTTGCTGTGTGGTGAGGGAAAAGTCACTTTAACCTTTCAGTGGGTGTTCCTTTTTCTGTAAAGTTGTAGTGATACTTGCCTACTCTCAACACTGTGAAGCGCTTTACTAAGTTCAAATATTTGAACAAGCTTTGAGTGCGAAAAGTGTTAAATCAATGAGACACATTGCCACAGCTGCTTAAGGGTTTCAACCCAGCGGAAATTCAGCTGCAGCTGGAAGAACATATTGAGCAGAGCTCTACAGGATTCCCTTTGCACAGGTGAGAATTTATAGCCACTATGTTTAGGCTAAAAGTCATACCTAGTAACATTTAGCTTGTCAGTAATTTTAGCTACAGAGTTGCTCAACACACAAAGACTCAATACTTGCTCCCAGCTATATGCCAGCAAAATCTGGGGTCACGTTAACTCAAGTAACATAATGGTAAAGGATACACCTAAAATAACAGTAGGCAGAGACTATAGGATGAAAGTTACTGGGACAAGCAGAACACCCAGAGGATACTCAGTTTATGCAGCCTAGTATATTTCAAAAGTATTAACAAAAAAAAAGAAAGAAAAAAAATGGGTTATAGAAAGTTACAAAGATTAAAAAAATACAGCAGAGATTGTAAAAACACTAGCTCTTTTTCTGTCTTTCTCAAAATAAGTCATGACTAAATGAAGTCACTCTGAAAACATGAAATTATTTAATTTTCTTTGGTGGAATACTCCTAGGCTTAACCCTCTCATACTGCGGAAAAGATGGGAAATAATCTCATCTATTCCCAAACTACAGAAATCTCCATAAGCACACAATAAAGCTATATGAAGGCTATACATCTAACTTAAAACCACCACCACTGCCACCACCACCACCAACAACAACAACACAACCACCGCCACCACCACCACCAACAACAACACAACCACCACCGCCACCACCAACAAAAACAACAACACAACCACCACCACCACCACCAACAAAAACAACAACACAACCACCACCACCACCAACAACAACAAAAACAACACAACCACCAACACCACCACCACCAACACCACCACCACCAACACCACCACCAACCACCACCACCACCACCAACCACCACCACCACCACCAACCACCACCAACAACAACAGCACAACACCACAACCACAACCACCACCACCACCAACACCACAACCACCACCAACCACCAACAACAACACCACAACCACAACCACCACCACCACCACCACCACCACCACCACCACCACCACCACCACCACAACCACCACCACAACCACCACCACCACCACAACCACCACCACCAACACAACCACCAACAACACAACCACGCACTTACCCACTCAACTCTTTTCCAATCTGCAGGGATAAAGTTATCTTCAACATCTCACTTCTCTCTTGCCTCATTATAAAAGAAAAAGCCAGATACTGACACTGTATTGGAGATTTATCTAGTAACTTCCTTTCACAAATTCACAAAGAGCTTCCAAACAAAACCTACCTGATGGCTTGAGATCCATCCCACTGAAAAAAAAATCAATTTATTTATAATTAACAGCACAACCCAAATCCCCAAATCTGCACCCCCAATCCAGTAGTTCTTTAAAGTGAGTTCTGCAGTGTGGAAGATTAACCTGAAAGTCACAATAGCACACCCATAATTATGTGAAGAAGTTATCAGGGTGAATACTAATGTTTCTGTCACAATGACCCCTACATGCCCTTAATAAACTCTTCAGCTGCTATTTAAAAATATTATAATTTACTGATAAATAGACAATATATTAGATATAAAGCTTAAGCATGACAAAGTTCAAGTTTTGAAGACATTAAATTATAAGATATAATTAGCATATATACTGAAATATAGGTTTGAATTTGTTATTTAATATTTAAAATATCTCTACTGACAGATTACATTTACCAGTCTTAATTAACAGTGCCCAGAGATAGTTTATCTATGTTCTCAAGACTGAACTAAGATGAAATATTAGACTTGGGCTATGGATCCACAGATATATAGAAAACAAGGGACAGGAATAGGCATTACCTAGCATGCAGCTAGATACAATACTTAGAAAAGAAAACAGGACAATTCCACTACTTGGCAGAAAGCTTTGACCTCTGAGGGACACCCTTATATAGGTTCTGATGATTACTTTCGCTTGTATGTCTTATTCACACAGCGTTTGGGAATTAATTTTCTTTCACCTTTCAACTTCATGAAAAAAGTTTAAATTTCAGCAGCAGCAGTCCAAGCTCAGTGGATCAAGAAATCAGACAGCCGCTAAGAAAGCCTTTTACTGAAGCATACTTTTGGATGGGGCAAACATATCTCTAACATAGTCAGACTCTGTAGAGCGGCTACCACCTCACATGCTGAACAGTCATGAGGGGCTGAGCTTTGCTATACAGCACCATCTAAGGGCTCTCTATAAATATTGCAACTGAGACATAAAAGCTGTAGTTGTTTCCAGCTAGCTTTCAAATATCATGTCACATTTATGTGCCCTTTCTGCAGTCTCATAATAAGAAAACTAAGCAGTTTTGTTTTCTCTGTAAATCACTGTCATTGTTTCATTAGCAAGCAGCTAGAAAACAAACTGCAAAGTTGCCTGAGAAATAATCTTCAGAATAAAAACATTTACCTTTGTCATTTGTAGCAATTTGTTTATCTCTGTTGCAACTTCTTGGTATGCAAAGAAGGCGGTTTACCATAAACACTCTAGATTAAACACAAGAGAACAGAACATGTTATGGCTTTTAGGTTTATAAAACTAAAAAACTAGAAGCTTTAATTCTATGCAGCTTGTGCAAGATTTTAAAACTGCATTTCAGCTTTTCACTGCAATCTTATTTTTCTTCATAAATTTTGGGTGATTTTATGATGCAATCTATAGAGGAAACACCGCACTAATCTGAGGAGCCACTTAGTCCAGTCTTAGTCTCAAAAGTAGGATCCAATAAAGAAAAAAAAATTATGAAACCAAACACTATCCAAACTGTCCCACAGGAATGTATTTGCACTTCAGATGCTCAGTAACGGTACATGTTCAAAATGTTAGATGAGAAATATCCAGACGAGGTTCAATTACACTTTTGAGTTCTGTTAGATACCATACTTGCCATGCTTTTGACATGACACATAAGATAGAAACCAGTTTCTTGTATGGCTGTCTTTTCTGGGATGAGGATCTGATCTCATTTGCACAATTAGAACAATACGAACGTCCTCTTCATGAATTTTATGAGACTGCAATAGTTGAAGAGGAGAGTTTTTCTTTGAAGTTCAGAACAGTTAGAACACCACAGCATAACATATGTTGATCTTTTAATACCCATACTGCTATTAACAGCTATTAACAAATCCAGAAGCTTTGGTAGAGTGAGGAAGTCAGTCCTGGAGGTAAGGGAGAGGGAAGGAGGAAGCCTATAGCCTGGCTGTCCAGGCATTATTTTCCCCACAATGCCTACAATCTCACAATCGTATCTGGATCAAAACACTTTTGGCAGAAAAAGCATACCAATATTAGTTATGTTTCGCTTAGAACTAGAATTAAAAGACAAGCACCCGAGTAGCAGTAAAACAGCTCTCAGTCTAAGCCCTTGACATTTCAAGACAGGCTAATTCTTGCGGCTTATGGTGTCACTGAAAGTACTTCGACCAGTTACCTGCTAACAATTTGCATTCTTGAAATGAAGCTGAAACGAAGATGAAACATGCAACTTACTCTTTAAACAGGTTCTGTCAGACTTGATCAGAAGGGGAAAAAGGAACACTGTCTTGATTCCTAGCCTCACTGCAAATCCCTATTCATTTTCACAGGCATTCAATCTCCATTCTAGTTCAGTTCCCTCCTAAGAAGTATAGGACAGGAAACGCTTTCTACCCTAATTTCCCTTTCCTTGGTGGAACATTTTGCCTACTTCAAAATACCAAGAAAGTTCCTCTAAATAGAAATAAGCCTCAGGCCAGAGGTTGAAATCTGTTTATCTTGCCATGAGAGGAAGGTCTCACGTCACAGCCGGGGGAGCAGCTCAGATCCTTCTCCCCATCCACAGCAGAACATGTCTTTGCACAGTTGGCTTGTCTCTAAGCTTCCCATCCTCCATATCCTCCCAAGAATTTCTTCAAAGGTTTGGGAAGATGACTAAAGGGCAAAGGTAATAAAGGAGGCAAAGAGACAGTTTGCTATAGATACTGTGAACAGATACTGAACAACTGTTTTGCATGACTTCAGAAGTCACTGTCTTCTGCTGGTGAGCTCTGGCCAAGCCAAGGTTCGCCAAGGTTACAGGAAAAGAAAACGCCGTACTTTTGTTGATCAATGCTGCTAAGCAACAAGCTATAAAAACTAACATTACTCTTGTCTTCTGCTGGTTGCGATTAGAAAACTGCAAACAGGATCTTTGCGTTATAGATTTGGGACTGAGAGAAACTTTTAGCAGTGTGACATTATAATGCTACAAGCCACACAAGCAAAGAGAGTATCTTCTTATTAGATGTACCTCGCATATCATCAGCTACTGCCATCAGCCAAAGTGCAGGTCAGCTCAGTGCTCAAGTTTTAACAGTCACTTTCAGTAGTAGAAATAAAGTAAAAATAATGTTAATTAGGGATTAACATTGAATAGTCAAATAATTAAAAGAAAGAGTACAATAAAGTTTTTTTCACATTACTTTACCAATGAAAGAGATCTAAATGAAAGATAAAATAAAGATATAGGAAGTAAATAACTTATAGAAGGGAAGCGAGTATTGCCATAGTATTTTTAAGGAGAAATACAGGAATCCCATCATCAAGTAATACTGCAAAAAAAGAAGTGCATTCTGAAATGTAGAGTTTTTCCTTTTTGTTACAAGTGAACAACCATTTACTCAAACTACAAAGACTTCTGAATATATTAGCTTCTTTTTCCCTACTTATATTCCCAAACAAAATTGTCTAGTTCCAAAGGACAAGCCCCTCTCACTAGACAGATCCAAAAAGTTTAAAAAAGGAATTGGCATTATCTTTATCTAACATAATGCTTATGTTCCCATTAGAGAAAATAGAAAAGTAGATATTATTCTTTCTGCCTCATAATATACCGTCTCTGTAGACTACCATGGATGTCAGCTCCTCTTTTCCTCATTTGTCAACATACTGTACGCATTTATGGCAGCAGGGAACAATGTATGTTTACAATGCTTCCATTCTAAAAAGTCATTATAATTGCTTATGAACTTTTCCATTTGGAATTTTTATTCTCAATCCATAGATTTTATGTTCCAATTGTCGGGGAGGGGGATAACTTTTTAAAAGAAATGGTAATGAGTAGAATCACAGAATATTTGAGCTACTTTTTAAAAGAGAAACTTTGTTAGTAGACTGAGCACTGCAGACTGTTCAAATTGTAAGTTTTGGGGGCACATACCAATTTTTCTTTAAATATTCATTTTGTCTATCTATGTTCTATCATGCCTCACATGACATCTCTTTTAGAACAGTCAGAAGGAATATTAACAGAAGTATTAAGCTCTGTAAAGAACAGTTTCTCGTTTCAACTCTTGAAAAAAATGCCAATGATGTTACTTCTTGACTGTGCACCCAAGAAGGAAAAAACAGGACACATTAAGCAAGAGAAAAATATAATGGAAATCATTATGTTTACACCAATGTGGAGTAAGTCAATAATTCAGTCTTGCTGTGTTACTACAAAAAAGCAAGCTTCAGGTAGGGATCTGTCTAAGTTAAAAATAAAAATAATAATTTACATTCTTTAACTCAAAAAAACCCCTCAAAACCCACAAAAGATCACTATCACACACTGCAGATTTCACAAATAAAGATACAATATACAGGCAGGTATAATAGGAAGTAATGAATTTATAAAAGGTGAGGGCAGTCAGATACCAAGGAAATATTTTCTACTACTTAAAGCAGGACATTACAATAGAACAGTAGTCAAGAAAGGGTCACTGGGTCCAGTCACTGAAAACACAGAGATTAGATATGAAAGGAATAAGTCACACTAAGAGCATGAACTTGCTAAGAGCATTTTTTCAACCTTAAGTAACGTGGCTGTAAATACACGTTTATACACGTAAATACACGGCCCAGAGTAAAGGCTGCTGAATTGTAACCCTTACACTCTTCCGACCTCTTTCAGAGTATTGCATAAATCACTCAATCCTACCACACTTGTTTTTCCAGCTGTGAAACATCAGCAACATCTATTATACAGGGACTTGGGGAAGAATTTCATGCTTACATACAAGACCTGGAAGAACAGAAGAGGTTGCATACTTGAAAAGTTTGCTCCATACCTTCCATATTAATTTAGTAGTTTACCATACCTCTACCTACAACATTAATCTTGCTATCATTTCCTCATACAGTTACAATATTTTCCCATCCTGTCCTGTGGTAGCTATGGTTTACAATGTTAACATGAGAACAACTTAACTCAAGAAGCTAAGGAATATGTCACCCTCCTACTCAACAGATTTGCTTACTATGTTTTTTCAGGAAGCCTGTTTATTTGAATGACAATGTTTTACTGCATTTTACCTCATATAATCCCATAGAGCTAGAAGTGATGAGCTACAAATGCTATTCCCCAACTTAGGAAACGCTAAATTGCTGATTAAATTCTTGCCCACCAGTTGTAATGATATAGGCCTTCTGAAAACAATCTGTTTTCCCAAAAGGCTAGAACATAAACAAAACTGCATAACTAATTCAATAACAGTTGACCCCAAATCATTTCATAGCAACAGTTTACAAGCTATAAAAGAACGAACTTGATTCTCATATCTCAGTCTCAGTTCACCCAACACAAAACTTCAGTTTTTCAATTTGGTTGGAGAATCACTGATAAACAAAACAAGGAACCTCATCTACCATGTCATTTCTGGAGATCCAGTTTGGTATAAGGCTTTTTTCTGTATATTTAAATTCTGCAGCACAAATGAACACATGAATAAGGCAAATCTGATTTTCCTTCAATTTTTATTCAATGTTCAAGTAAGAGAAAAATGCAGTTGAATGGAAAGTAAAACTTCCTTAAGCCACTGTGTTATCTTCTCCTATGAGTTTGTTAGTAAAATAATTATATTTTAAAGGGAGCAACAAGATGTAAAAACAACAGTGACCCACGGTTAGAGTAGATCAAAGGATTTGGGTACAGAAAATAAATCTGAAGAAATGATAAAATGTATTCTGCCAGAGCAGCCTTTATTTAAACAAAGTTGTAGGTTCTATTTTACTGGCTTGAGAGTTCAAGTGTAACAGATAAGGAAAATAGCAGTCCCTTACAATAGAAAAAGTAATGACAAGGGTTTGATCTAAAAGTTGAACACAGATGATCTCATCTTAGAGATTGTCGCCTGAAACAAACGGACTACTAAAAGTTGAGAACCTACCAGTGAAATGCTGCTATTTCATGAATTCATTTTCCATCTGTTCTACTAGATACCATCAATATACAGTTGATTTTTAGAGCTCAGAGGTTGTAAGATGCACCTTTTGGTTTGAAGTATTTTCTTTCACGTTTAGTAGAAACCTGAGCTGTTTTTTAAATAGAAGAGAAATTGTAAACACTACATTTTTTCATGATGACAATTCAGCAAGGTCATAATGAAGTCCCTGTGTTTCTGCCACCCCATATGTGCCTTCCCCTACATCTATAAACTGAATGTTGCAATCTCAAATTTTGGGATGAAGAGTTTAAGAAATAGGGATAAGGGGAATAGAGCACTACAGCTCTGACAATGTACGTGGTAGAAACCACTCACACAAACTACACTGCTGCGAATTTTCTTCATAAAGAAATACCTCAGCTCCAAGCCCCACAAATCACCACAAAGCTCTTTGTTAGCATCTCACTGCAAAAATACACGAGGATCCTTGTTTTTAATTACAAAGTATTTATATTTTGCTTTACATTTTTGCTTTTCACTTTTTTTTCTTTGTATTTTTAGAATAAAAATATATGGGTAGTAAGATAGAAACTATTATATAATGGGAAAAGTAACCAAAATCCTAGCATTGCCAACGAAGGCTTCTTCTGCAATGTTTAGTTTGTGTCACTTTGTCCAATCAAAGGAGAAAAAAATCCTTGGCATTTTCAACACTCATTCATCTTTTCTGATAGTTGATAAACTACACCGAGGCAGGAAATAAAACTCTGAAGCAGGAAGATCTAAAAAGAAGACAATATTTAACTGCATACATAAAAATCGGGATGGGAGAAGGAGGAAAAAAGAAATAACAACTCTGGAAGAAAATGAAGGAAAAAAGAAAGAGAATCTAAGCAATTGTTGCTACCCTGGAATTGTCTCAAAAATTCAGACTCAGGTTGCCAAACACAGACTTCTTAGGGACCCCAAGGGTTAAAATTAAGCTTAAATAAAAAGACACTAGTCTTTCCCGTTCAGTGTGTGTCAAGAAAATAAAAGATATATTAAAATCAGTCAAATTAAAAAACCTCTATCCATTATAGCTAGAGATCAATTATTCCAGTATAAAGGCATTTGCTCTTAAAACATGGTGATAGGTTCTACATGAAATTTACATTTAAAATGTAATCTAATTAAACTTTGTTTTTGTATTAAAATATCTATTTAGCAAGTAGAATCATAAAAAAAAGTCCCTTCTTGTAGTACATAATGAAAAAACATACCTTCTAAACAGGGCTCTGTCAACACTTCATTCTATTTATATGCACGCTATTTATTTAAAATGAAGACTGCAGTCAGGGTGCTTCCATGGAGTCCACCATTCTTGCTGTCACTCAAAGTGAGGAAGGAAAAGGCAATGCATACCAGCAACAGCTGATGCTGTATTAGGGTGGAAACCTGTAGTGTCAACAGGCTCTAAGATGGCCCCATCATTAGCATGAAAATCTGCAACACTCATATTTTCTCTCCCACCCACCTGAAGACAGTCACATTATAATATACACACATTTTTGGCCATTAGAAAAAAAAGTTTTGGTATATTGAATATATAATCTTGATCACTCTGCAAAATTTAACAGAAATATCAACAGTGCTTCCTGAGATAACAGGATGCAGGGGGTTTTATGTATGTAGAGCAGAAATACAGATATTCCTGGTTTTGCCTGATAAGCAGAACAGGGCAAGTGTTGACTTCTATTTGCAATAAAAACATAGCAGTTTTAACTCTATAGCATGGTCACTCGGGGGCATGTGGCAGGGAAGTGTCCCCCTCAGACTTGTGCAAAAAAACAAAAAGTCCACCAACAAATCTATGCTGTGTACAAATAGGGGATTTAGAAATGTACTTCTGTCCAAATACAAGCTGTAGTATTTTTTGAAAAGCAGTGCTTGTATTCATATCAGATTTCTCATGCTCTTCTCATACACAGAATCCTACAGTGTATTTTTTCCAAGTCAATTTCTTTATATTCACAGAGTATTAGGCGGATATTCCACTAGTGTCTGTTGTAGTAAAACATTTGAATTCACACATAGAAAAACTGGATTTAATGTTAAAATTTACATAAAGCACTTAATGAGAACACAACAGAATATATATGCTTAGAGACCATCTTTGAATGCTTTCAGTAGTAGGTCGGCTGCCAGCCCAGGAGATAAGACACCACTAAGAACTTTTTCTTCTAGAAGTGGAATCTTATCCTTGACTGCCAAGTGACTCCGGAAATGTTCCAACATATTTTCTTGGATGAGATTCCACATCCACACTTTCTGCTGTTTCCGTCGTTTGGCAATCAACTCACCGCTCATGAGCATGAGGTCACGAAATTCTGTCATTTTATCCCACATATCTGAGATGCCTTCTCCAGTTTTGGCAGAGATACGCATTACCTGTTGGATTCAGAAGAAATTTTAAAGGAATGTAATTACTGGGCTTGAGGGCTTAATCACTGCATCAGTTAGATTTCAGGGAAATCGGGGCATGTGAAAGGCAAATTTGCTTCAATACACTTATCTAATGAAGCTCTGAGCAGTTTCATCCTGTTCACTTTTTCAAAAAAGTCTGAAAAATGAGATTCTACCAACTGTAAACAGCCCTTCAGATCCCATGGTGTTTGGGATAAATAGGGCATGTCCAACTGTTTGAATAACAATTGGGAACCATTTTAAATAAGCCCTTTACATAAGAAGTACAGCGTTGCTAATTTACTTCAATGCTAATTAAATATTCTGGTAGATAAACACAGGTGGCTACTCTTTTGCAGTTTAAACATTCCAGAAAGGAGATATTTCTACTTCTTTTTGCATTTGCTTTCCAGACTATAAATTCATTTTGCCAAAACATACAAGGCACCTAGCGTGACCTTTTAAATGAAATTGGTAAAACATATGTATATACGTATTTATGTATTTATTAGACTGTATACAAAGAGATAAGTATATAAATACAGCTCTTCGACATTAATGTTTTCTTTCTTTCAATTGTCAGACACTGCCATCACTGAAACAGAGACAGATTTCTGATAACCTACTTAAATCATTAATCCCAAACAGTTCTTCTGGGTCTCATTTATCAAGTTGAACAAATCAAGTTCCTATTAAACAGTGACAAACTAAACATAAACTGATGAAAAGCAAAACACCCATGCACCACATATATGAATATGTTAAAAACAATATGCTCCAGCAACAAGAGGAATCAATAAAGTCAAACAGAATTTTGTTGGAGATGTAGCTGTTTACATAACTCATAAAAGATGACAAGCTACAAGGTTAAATATCTTGCCTGAAATGAGAGTGATTTCAGTATTAGCCACTCTCTCTCCTGCATTATCTCTTCAGTCATTGATTTTCAGCTATTATGACTATGACACTCATTACATCTAGAAACAGAAATTACAAAATCATGGCTGAGCCACCAGCATGCCAGCTGATTTAAGCTTAATTCAATGGTCCATTGCAACAAGTGCTCAGCAACCTCCTTTATATATACGTATATACGAATAGCGAACGTGTGTGTATGTAACTGCAACGTACATATACGTACATAAAATAACACTAGTACTGAATATGTTCCTTAATAATTTACTATCTCTTTTAGTAAATGAAATACTGCATTAGTACCAATAGCCCTCAAGATGGGAATCCCAAAAGGCTAGACACTGCATATACAAGTAGATAAATTTCTTGCCCTCAAGAACATCTTTTCTTATGTGAGAAATTAAAAAGAAAGCAAAGGAATAAAGGAAACAAGTGAAATAATGATAATACCATACTTTTAAGAGTTAGACTACAGATTATCAGACTTTTTAAGATATGCAGAAGTTACAAAGAGAAAGACAAGTTAGTACGACTACTCATGTTAGTAACAGCTCCACCAGGGCTGAGATTGTATCTCAGGACAGAAGTAATGGGTTTTTCAGTGTTTCATGTGCACACTTTGAGACCAGAGGTGAAACAGAAATAGCAGCAATCTCTAGCACAGTCTAAAATAAGCAAAACAACATTAAAAAAAAAAAAAAAAAAAAAAAAAAAAAAAAAAAAAAAAGAACAGCCCAGGGAGATTAACGTGGATAGATGAAACAATAACCACCCTGACTTGTTCAGCACTTCTTAAAGAAGAAAGTACACAAACCTTTGGTCTCCAAACCTTTGATCGCTTGCGAAGTAGCTTCATAGCACTAACATATTCAGCTTGTATTCTCCGTGCAGGCACAATTAAATCACCATCAGCTTTATTTACAGCAACTAGATCTGCCATCTCAATTATACCCCGCTTGATACCCTAAATGGAACATGGAGATAAATCATGAATACCCAGAATGACTGCAACACACTGATTTATCACAGAAAGCAGTCCAGGAAAGCCTCATTAGTTTTTGGTGGCACCTGCCGAGTGTGAGCAAGTGAGTGAGAGTGTGTGGGAGAGCGTGAGAGAGTGATACAAGAGTGGTATCAGGAGCCTCTTTAATCAATAGTTACTACTCTGCTTTGGAACAGGGACATTGAACGTGATTATCGCAGTTTACCAAAGAATCTATTTTACGTATAGAGATTTAACTGAAACATGCAGGTTTAGCTCAGATGGTTAGAGCATGGTGCTGCTAATGCCAAGGTCATGGGTTCAATCCCAATACAGGGCTATGCTGAGGGCTGGACTAGATGATCTCCAGAGGTCCCTTCCAACCTTATCATTCTATGATTCTATGATCAAGGTTGCCAAACTAACATATTTTTTTCCCAGAAATCAAAGAGAAAAAGGGATAACTAGAAAATACATCACAAAAAGCCAGAAAGAATCAAAACCTTTTATCTTAATATTTCCAAAATCTGGAAAAATTCAGATCCCAAGTGTGCAATAAATTGGTAAGGCTCTGAAAAGACTTCAATAGTAGGACAGCAATTTATAAAATGCTATTGATACAGATTTACCACACAGACAGATATTCCATCTTCGATTTAAATTGCTCTTTTTGATTGTAGTTAGTAGTTTAATAACAGAAACTGTAAAGTACCTGTAATTCATCTCCACCTGCAGGTGGTAGCAGTAATACAAACATATCAACCATATCAGCCACAGCAAATTCTGATTGTCCCACACCTGAAAAATTAAGTTCAGAATTCATGGCAGACTTTCATTTTAATAACATTAGTTATGAGACATCCCAGTATAGCACCAGGTTTCTGAGGTGAAAAAAAAAAAAACAAACCTAAAAAACATTATAAACATAAACAAAGCCAATATGAAACACAGTATATTTACAAACTGTATAGGACTAAAAGACTTATTCCAACCAAAGATCACATACAAAAGAAACCAAGCAAAAACAAAAACAAAAGAAGGCAGAAAATATGTAATTGGTGGTACGCCTTATACAGGTATCAGAGTAGAATAATTAGAAGAAAATCCGAAACACTTACCTACTGTTTCCACAAGAACAACATCATAGCCTCCTCCTTCACACAGCAGGATAGCTTCATTTGTGGTCCTCGTCACACCTCCTAATGTCCCTCTGGTTGGAGATGGTCTGATGTATGCATTCATATCTCTTGACAACTCAGTCATTCGTGTTTTATCTCCCAACAGAGAACCTTAAACATTAAATACTAAAATATTTCAAAAGGCCAAATTGGACAGATTTCTTTTCCAAAAAATGAGTGCGAGAAAAGTTGGATCTCTTGGAAGAAAATGTCATATAAAAATATTGTAATAACAGTTGCTGATGACTTTGCTTAGGACTAGCTCTTCTGCCTATCAGAAGCTGGAAATACCTAAGCATAAGCAGACCTTACTGCTTCCAAATCTAGAGAATTTGCTCTAGGTCAGAAAGGATTCTACAATTCCTGATAGCTTTTTGTGGCCTACACACAGCAGGCTATATAATTAATCTTTGCTGTTTCTTTCCAAATAGACGAATCTCAAGAAAAAGATATCTTACAATTCCTATTATGTCTTTTTTCTTAAAAAAAAAAAAAAAAAAAAAAAACTGACATGCATCCCTGCCTTCCTCCCATTCATACAAAATTTAAATCAAATTCACTGAGATTTACAGGCACAATGCACATTCCAAAAGATAAGAACTGCTCAATTCATATAACTGCTATAGTCTTAGTATCATATTTTGTTACTCTACTGATGTGTCTCAAATATATACATATGACAATATAGTCTTTCTACAGAGTCTAGCTCTAAGTCATTGCAGTGCTGAAGAATGTTTCTTCTAAATAGCTGTATTGTAGTATCTTCTCTAATGGTTTCGAAGTCCTGAAAAAAGAATGATGTTTGCTGGCACCAATCCATTAGAAAATGATTAAAGTTCCATTATTTATGTCAATATATTCATTATATATTCATTGACCAGGTATTAGCAACATGGCTCAAACTTTGAGTCATACTCACCACCACTTGTACTAGAGGAAGGGTCTACAGCCAACACTGACACTTTATGTCCTCTTTCTGTAAGCATTTTCCCAAAGCATTCTATAAAAGTTGATTTCCCAGCACCGGGAGGACCAGACAACCCTAAACAAACACATTAGGAAAACAGGAAGAAACATCTTCTTGGTCAAATAAATAATATATCACACAAACACAGTCAACATTAAGAAGTTCCCAACAATTTGTACTTCATACTTTGGCAAATAAAAGAGCATACCAGAACTGATACTTTTAACTGAGCAGTTGTAACTGACTTGAAATACAATACAATACACTAGTGCTCTCCAGACAAGGCTGCTCACTTCACCACCACTAACCCCACCCATTCCAACATACATTGTTTACCCAATTTTATTCCCTCCTCTCAGAACAAATTAATCTATAATAGCTTAAAAAAACCTTTTAAAGTATAATATCCTAAACCTGTACTTTTTAGATTTGCTAATTCTACAAGACATGCTTTAAAAGCAAAAACTCTTACCTTGAAGAGCTGTTATTTCAAAAATCAGACACTTTACATATGATTCAAAGCATCCAAACAAAGATTAGCCTGTCAACCTGCACCAAATATTTCTCATTCCCATACCTAAGTTTTCTTCTTGCTACCTTTGTACATTTATATGAGGGCATGACATGCCTTCATAGTCCATTTCTTTGCCAGCGAAAAATATTTTATTATTTCCAAGAGAACCAGGTTCAACTCTCCTCAGCTGAATAGCACGCTGCTTCAAAGTAAGGCCACAAAACAGGAAATTCATTTTGTGGATTCATGAAGGGATTGAGGAAGCACTCAGAAGAATATATACTTCAGAAAAACAAGAATGGTCTGCTTGGTCACATCCTTCCTTATCTGAGTGCAGGTAATAGACTGGAACAATCACGCAAACAAACTGCCTAATGTTTCAGCTCATAACAGCTACACAAAAAGCAAAAACCTCCCCAAACATTCAACAAACAACAATTATTTTTAGGAGTTTTTCAAGAGCATTTTCCATCTCAAGACGTCATTCTGCTGGACAACAGAACTGATCTGGATTTGCTACAAACCACAAGAAATCAATGATGCAAAACTGCAGATCATAATGCTTAAAGAGCAATAGTGATAAGTGATCATTACAATTGTATCAAATTAACTACTGGACAGATATAAAGAGACTAACCCACTCTAAAGGCAAGTGGCTTTCCTTGATTTATCTTTTCCTGTTCCCTGTGGTAGGATAATACCTTCTGAAGAAGCACCTGGGCTATTTTCTTTTTCCTGTGGTGAGCTGATTCTACAAGGGTAATGGCTTCTGCTAAACAGGCTCTATGACCTTGTATTAATCCACTGTAAAGTTTGTCTACAAGTCCTTGTTCTCTGTCAGAAAGTCCCTCTATCTGGTGGTCAAAGGCCGTTTGATGACACAGCTCCCTCTTCAAGCCTTTTAACGAAAGCATCCGTTTCGAATAGTACAGGTGCACTGGCCTAAGAGATTCAGTGCACAAAATATCTGATCTGGAACTGAAGTGGAAGCTCTTGAAGTAAGTCCCAGAAAAATAACAGTAAGGGAATCTCAGCAATAAAGAGGGGATCTTCATTTTGTTTGCAATTAAAAGTAGCAGAGGTTATCAGTTCACTTCTGTTTGCAGACACCCTAAGGAGAAAGAAAAAAAGACATTACCTCTCCTAAATTACTCAAAACAGTTGTAAGCATTCTAGTGAAAAACATGTACAATCACTGCTTTTTATTTCATCCATATCTACTGTTTTAAATACAAAATATAGTTCTTGCTTTCCATAGGGGAGGAAAAAAAAAGAGAGAGAATCTAGAGAATTTTCATCGTTTTGTTATCATAGTAAAGAACTAAAGCTTATTTTAATTATTTTTAAGAGAATAAACAGATAAGAATACTTTTACAGGAGACAGCCATCAAGAGCATATATACAACCCTAACGTCTGGGGACGAACAAAAGCCAACCCTTGCATTCACTACATTTGTCATGTATTCTTCTACTTTTACGCCTACAGGGATTTTTTTTCTTTTTTTTTACTTGTTATTCAGAACACTGTCGTTCGGAAATTGTTATTCTTTTACGCCTCACTTCCAGGAAAAAAAAAAAAGTAGTCAAGACACATGCACGTTTATGGAGCAGCACAGCAAGCTGAGACCTATGGGAGGACGAGCGCCCCTCATCATCACCGCGCTCCCTGGGCTTGCCCTGACCACAACCTCCGCACCAGCTAAAGGCCAAGGCCAGCTTAAGCGTCACGTACACAAACGCCCTCACGGACAGAGCTTCCCCACGACTAAAACCACGAGGCAGTTTCCTCACAAAAGCAGCAGTTACAGACACTTGCGGGTACAGGCGACGCCCCAATTTTTAAATTCCGTTTTGTCCCCGGCCCCCCCCCCCCCAATGCAACGGTCCTGGGGGGCGCGCGCGCTGCCCAGCCAATCAGCGAGCGGGGAGGGGGCGCGGGCCACGCCCCGCCCCGCCCCCGGCCGCGGGCGCTGCGCCGGCCCCACGGGGGCGCGTCGCCCCCCCCCCCCACCCCACCCCACCCCACCCCACCCCGCGCCATGGTGCCCCCGCCGCCCCGCGCCCCAGCAACCCGGCTGCCTCAACACCTACCCCGTCCTGGCCCCGCCTCCTCCCGGCGCGGGGAAGTGACGTTGTCACGTTGAGGGCCGCGTCCTCCCCGGCGCGGGCCGACGCCCCTAGAGATGCGCCTGCGCACGCGCCACGGAGCGGGAGCGTCGTCGCGCGCGGGCAGGGTGCGCGAGTCCCCATGGCAGAGTCGGGCGGGGGGGAGGGGGGGGGGGCAAAGCGCGCCAGACCGTTACGGCCGTTGCGTGGCGTCGCCGTTGCTGCGCGCCCTGCCCATAACGGAAAGCGTTGCCGTTGCGGGCGGCAGCCCCAGGGTCAGGGTGGAAAGGACTCCCCAGCGCTCTCTGAGCAGGTCCTTCCAAATCAGCTGTGATCGAAGTGCTTTCTTGGTCCCAAAAATTTGATCCAGCAGCTTGGTGATAAGCTCCCAGAGGCTGAAGTCGTGAACCTGGTCAAAGCAGAAATAAACTCTCTGATGGAAGGTTAAATACAAGATTGTTAAAGGGAATACAAAATCCACAGTAGCAACCAAATCACTTTTCAAGTTCGTCCTTTGAAAATCCCCTCAAGTTTAATGGCTGCTCCTTTTACATAAGTATACCAACTTAGATCTTGAAATAATAGTTTCTTCGTCCTGTCCCTTGCTGGAAGGGTGTTGCAAAACTACTTTGCTCCTACTTCAAATTTTTTAGAATTTCCAAACTGAATTTAAGCATGATCTTTTAATACTGATTTTGTGCAAGGCTCCAGAAGAAAAAAAAAAATGCTTAAACATCCAAAGGCATTTATTAAATCGCATTCCTTTTCAGTCTTCATTTTGCGAGCCTAAGTTTTTTTTTTTAATTTCTCTAGTCATCTTACCAGCCTTTCTCTGCACCTGTTCTACTTAAAATATATAGCATATTTTGTGCACTTATTTTAAATATGCATCTGAGCTGTTACCAGTGCCTTACAATGATATTAACGCTTTTCAAGGACTTTGATTAAACAATCTTATATATCAGAGTGGCAATGCAATAGATGAACCATATAGAATAGCAAAAGTTGTTTTCTTAACTGCAAAAGTCATGCTTTATTATCATGCTTTTGAGTCTGGCCTGCAAGTATCATAGAGAAAGGACTGGATAATCCACTCTTCTCGTCAGAGTTGACAAGACCTGCAGTTCTGTTTCCCCATCACTGTGCAAAGAAACCATAGCAGAGACAAGATTTCCCATTTCAAAATAACCTTGTGTAGTCAGTCCTTTTAACCAGAAACTATCACCTCAAACACGTTTCCTAAGGATCTCTATTTCAAGTGCTATGACTAAATCTAGAGAGCACATCTTCGCTATTATTTTAAAACAACAAAAAAGAAGTCATTCTGCTATGTTTCCATCACAGATCACTCATCCTGCATTTTATTCCACTTTTTGTGTGCATTCATCTTGAATAATTTTGTTGTTGACCCTGTTGCAAGGACAAGGTGAACGGAGATGCAAAATTGTAGGGTCCTGTCAGGTCTGAAGAGGAAAGTGGATTGCTCAGGTCTTTCTAAAGGATAATCTTGGGAGGCAGGATCATAAGAATGATATAAAAGCACGTGTTCAGCAGTTAAGAACACAATTTATTTTTAATATGGTGCACCAGTTGCACTGCCAATCTGATATTACCATGAACAAGCGTGTCTGTGTTTTAGGGTACTCCTCCTACAGAAATTACTCCAAGACCTTGCACGTTGCTGAGGTTAAGCTAGGAAATCCTATTTATTCAAGAAGTCCCCTCTTCCCCCCCCCCCTTCCCCTCTCCTCCATTTTTATGATGAGCAAGTTTGCTTTTCTCCAGTCAAAGGCTATAATCCCTGCATGTCGGTTTGAGAAAAAACACTGCTGCAATGTCAATTATATGTATCATTTTTTTTCAACATTCTGGAATAGAGATTATGGAGGTCCCCTACAGTTGTGTGTGTGTGTGTGTGTGTGTGTGTGTGTGTGTGTGTGTGTGTGTGTTTTTAAATCATCTCTGATTTTTTTATTACTCTTACCTTATTCAAAACAGACAACACATTCCCTTCAAGCTTGGACCATATCTAGATTGTCCAGAATCTACATTCCTTTCTGTGTATACGCTGCACACATTTCTCCCCTACGGTCTTTTAATATAGGTGATCAAAACACATATTTCTTGGTCTTTATTAGGCAAAACTCAATAATTTTCAGCTATTCTCACTATTTTTTTTTTTTTTTTGCCTTCTGATCTCCAACACATGGAGTTCTCCTGGCTATTAATTACAATATTGAGTCACTATTAATTCACTTAATATTGCAGATGAGGTATTCAGGACATATTTCAGTAGCCGTCCATACCACTTCAGCCTCATGCTTGTTTCTCTCTCCTCTTTTATTTGGAATTCACATTTAAGTCGTCATCTTTTTCTGTTCTCTCTACTTATTTTCTCCAGTAGTGTCAGAAAAATAAAAATGCTCATTGAATATGCTATATCTAATCCATTAGTGTCTGAACTTGTCCAGGATTTAAGGAAAACTCATTTAAACTCAACCTACTTGTTGCAAATGCACCCCAAATTTTACAGAAAAGTGTACCACTGCTACTCATAAGTTTCAAACTCCCTTCAGAAACAAAACTAAATCAGACATCTTACAAAGTGGTATAAAGCAGTGTGCCATAGGATAAGGTTATGGGGAGGCACAAATCTCTGGACAAATTGTGCAACTGAATCCTGATTATTATAAAATAATAGAAAAAGAGACTGCTGTAACTTCATACAACAGAAGCAGTATTACCATCAGCACCTTTGCCAGATTCTACCGTGCAAATTTACATTCCGTCTAACTAGCTTCCCCTTGCAGTTTTAGTTGGATATATGAGCTCTTACTTTCTCTGGCAGCATTTTGATTTCCACTGAGGATTTTCACCTCCTCTTTAAGAAGTCCTGAAGTGATCTGTGTGCGTATTATTATCATTATAATATTTATTATGTTCATAGACATAGCAATAAGCAATGTATTGTAAAGGCAAGTATGAAACTAAAAATCTTGAGCACAAAATGTCTGTGACCTCAATGAAAGTATTAAAAGGAAGTTACAACAGAGCACAAGTAAATGGTAAAATTAAACAAACAGCTTCAGCTTGAAGCTCTCACCCTTTTTTCCTGAAAATACATAGATGTAGTTTTATCATAGCTTAGAACTACCTGTTGGTCCCTCCCTCTGTATGTTAAAAGGTCTGGCATGGCTGCAGTAACTATTGCTTATAGAAACAGAATTATAAAATTCACATCACTTAGATGAAGTGAATTTTACACTTTCACTTACATGAATGGATTAGAGGTTTTATTTCATCACTTTATTCTCCCCCCGCTGCCCTCTTCACCTGTGAGGATGGGAAGAGTAGGCTCTGTGCTAGGCTCCCAAATTCATTCCTCCCCTGTGCCTTACTTCTAAACAAACTTCTCATTCAGGAATACCAATTTAGTGACAATTCCTATGCTAACTAGTCACATTGCACTTGCACCACAGCATCTGGCCTTCTTCACTCTCATTTTCATTCTCTCCATTTCTGATATTTCTCCATTCTGCCCCTAGAAGTCCACCCTGTTTAATGGCAAATGCATGTTTTTGTCTAGTGTAACTGCCAAAACCTAGTGGCAGTAGTAGTGGGACTTGTGGTTCTATTGCTATTGTAAACAGTTCAAGGGGGAAAAAAATCCTTAAACAACGTTAGAGGTTTTGGCTGACACAACATAGATCCACACTCAATATCCGGACTATCTAGCTACATCTTGTGAACACCACGTGCCTATGCCCCAGCTCCTAGGAATCAGCATCACAGCACTTCCTTTTCTGTGTCTATCCATTCCCTCCCAAAACACAGGGGAAATGAGTGTCTTCAGTTGCTACCTACAACAACTGACCAGAGCAATAAATAAGTGTCAGTATGTGGTGCAGGTTAAATCCTACCTGAATGTGAGGTTTAGTCAAGTTACAGAGTACTACAGTCCTTGCTACAGTACAAACTGACACTGCAGTGGCAACTGAACAACCACCACTTCTTTATTTCAATTCACTTGTCACACAAGCATGGAGAAGACTGAAGTGATAACCTTTGCAGAGCAACACTGAGCAATGTAACTGATGATGAAAGCCTTATTTCCAGTAAAGCATACCAGCCTTTTACTAAGAACAGTTTTAGGACTTTGAACAAAAAATTCCTTCTGCATCATCTTAAAGATTAATTGGACAACTGAAATAAAAAAAAAACAGGAAGTATATTCACATAAGGAAGCTTGCCTGTTTAAACCTACATGAACCCAGGCTTCAGGTTTTACATTCATGACTCAGGCAAGGAAACAGCATAGCGAAAAAAAAATCTCTCCACAATTCAGTAACAGCAAATATAAACATATTTTCTATGTAGAGGCATTTGGTTCTTTTACTGCAAAGACCTAGACATAGTGGGAAATCAGCTCTTCCAGCTAGGTCTGGAGATAAAAGTCTTACCAAGGTTTTCCAGATTCAGCAACCTACAAACAGAAGATGACTTCAACACTTCAGCAGATTCACTGCATCCATGCTAGTGAGGAGCTGTAAGGTTGTCCAAGCTGCTAGAGCTACCTGGTGAACCTGGAAGAAAATTTGCTTTCTGAATATTGGCCGATACCTACGAGAAAGCATCTGAGGAAAGATAAGAAAAAACATCCTTATCTTAAACAACTATGGTTTATATTTGTATAACATAAAAAAAAGTGCTGATGTTTCTTTACAAAACTTTATGGAAACAACTTCAACATGTACTTTTTGGTATCAGCTGAGATATCATTGCACAGTAGTAGGCAACAGTACTGACAACTCCTAGGAAATTTTCCACTGTTTGTGTAGAAGTCTTTCAATTGTTTGTAATGAACTGCCTGATATAAAGTGGCATACAAATGAAACCAATTGGGGAAAAAAAAAAAAAAAGTGATCTTCTAAAAGCAGCTGTATTTTCCACAAAAAGTTCACATTTTAGTAAAATAAAAACATGACTATACAAGGCAAAAGAAAAAAAAAAGCATTCATAGAGATTACTTGTGAAAGCAAATTAAATGTTCTCCAAGACTAAACTGTTGTTAAAATTGTAAGCCTAGGAGGGCAAAATCTTCATTTCCAGTAAAATATTAACTTATCTTTCAATTAAGAAAGTGCTTAAAAAACCTGGCTTAATGGATATGTTTTTCTCCATGACCACTGCTGACTCAGACTATCGAAATATTTCTTACATTATTCATTTTTGCAGAGCTGAAAAGGAAACCATCAATTGCCTCCTCAATTATTTTCAAAACAGCAATGAAACTATAACAAGTGTATTGGTAATCATAAGAAGTATAATACAATCTGACAATTTAAACTTTGACAGCTTAGCCTCATTCCCAGCTACATTTTGCCTACGGAAGGGATTGGGTACGATTTCTAAGTTTCTTAGGAGCTGACAAAGATGGGAGCAAAGGAATGACTCTTCCAAATGACTAAATACAATCCCCCCTCCCTGCCAGGTGTACTAAAAATCTATTAGACTGTTAGGAAACCAGCACAGTCTTACACATCAAGAAGTTAATACCTTAAGTCACAAACTGCAGAGCAGATTGGGCAAAGGATTAGTGATGAATTACTTCAAATGTGTAGCTCAGTTTACAGTTGCAGACAATTTGAACATTAGGAATAAAGATGCACTGTTTAATCTATTCAAGTGACTTCCCCTGTGTCTGCAACAGCATCGATGCCCAGAGGTCTTTGTTTCAACACCCCAATGCAGAAGAGTTCACAAGCAGGTGAAAAAGACAATTGGTGGAAATGAGATAGTGGCTAGAAGCATCCATAGGAACATAACAATTGCAACAAAACATATCAAGAAACATTTTCAGGTGCAGGATGTCATTAAAGGCCAAGCTGGAGAGGAAGACCAAGCCCATGATAAATCTGATAATCAGGATTCAAGGCTGAAATATAGGAAAACCTAAATATTTTCAATTCAGACCAAACCTCTGGTAAGAACTGAGACATGAGTGTTTCCCGCAGCCCATCTAAGCATCTTAAACATGTGACTATCATTTAATCATGCAGGAATTTTCTGTCTCTCTCATACGCATCTCTCTGTATATGTGTTGTATTTACAGGCTTACTCTTGCACACACTCACAGAAGCAAGTCTTTGGTCTACCTATATGGCCAAATATTTAGTGACTTAAATGTCCCAGTTTCCAAGCAGTTGTAGCAGAGAAAAGGGAAAATGACAAAGGAAAGATTTAATCTTTAAGATCAACTCATCTAAAAGAGTTGTTATACAGCTAAGGCCAACTAACTTAGTAAGGCTAAACTAACTGAGAAAGAGCTGAGAAGAGTTTTAAAAAAGCATTTACGATCATATTGTGCATTGTCTCTCTATACTACAAAATAGATGTTTTTATGCTAGAACATCTGCATTTAAAAAGCACATACTAATACTATGAAAATATTATGCCAGAGAATTAAAGTGACAGAAAACATTTAAAATAAGACATCCAAGGGAAAAAAAAGAACCTACAAAGCAAAAAAAAAAAGTTATAACTATAAATGATGATACTGCATGGGGAAAATCAGCATATAGAATATAAAAAAGCAGCAAAATACTTGTTTGTAGCACTAGCTAATACACTCTAAAAGGACATCAGAAATCTTTCTGCTGGAAGATGGCATTTTTACCTAATCACTTGCCAAGTTAGGTCCATGTTTAGAAAACTGTATTTTCCATTAGTAATCCCATTCTGATATTTCATTATATTTTGTTACCAGAAGTGATGTTTCACTAGCACCTTTTTTCCTCAGCGGCAGCAAGGATTAGTTTGTTCTCTGAAAAGCAGTGATTCTAATGTACATCTTTAGCATATAGAAATAAAATTGAGGAATAATTTGTGTGCATCTTGCCTTCAAAACTACTACTCCCTTTGGCCAGGAGGGGAAGCTAGAGCTATGTATTTTTGTCATGCAGCTTAGAAGTATTCTGAATTTAGTGGAATTTCTGATTACATCATCATCACAATCATAAATCCAACCTGTTGAGGCACAGCAGAGTTTTAACAGCTTAAGGAACTTAAACACATTCAAGGTTTATGCAGAGTGCATTCAGTAGGATTTAAAATATAGAACATTAAAATCGCACCTCTGCCAGCATTTCCATCTCAGTTTTATTTTAGAGAGCTACTCACATAAGGCCAGCAGCAAGGGGCTGTATCCCTATTCAGGGATCCTTTACAGTGAGTTTCTGGCTTTGTAGCAGGATTTTGCTGTTGGCCCTCTCTAAGTCTGCAGTAAGTCAGAGATCTCCGTACAATACGCAGTATTCTCTGAGAATATCATCTATTTCCCATAAAAGCAGAAACAAAACACTAAACAATTTTAACCAGTAATTCTGTTTCTGTGTCAGGACACTTATTCAGAACATCATTGTAGGGCAGAAATTGAAAACCTCATATGAAAAATAGGAAGAGTTGCCTTACAGTATAAATCGAAATTCAAAAGCATTATGTTTTATTCTCGAGACTGAAAAAGAAAACTGCAGCATGCAGTACAGATCACTCGTGATAATATTCTTCATCCTTTTTCAACCAAATTCAACTGCATTTATTTAATGTTTTGCAATTTTAGTAAAGGAGGAGACAGAGTGACCCACTGAGATTCTTTTTTGATTAAATCGCCTAATTCAGCTTAGCATTAAACAGAAACAGCTGTTTATTTGATTATAGCTAATCTATTAGCCATGTTAGATAGAATTTCTCTCTGGGCTGTGAAAAGAAACATCAGCAGTCCAACATCAAAAGCTGTATCCATTTCTTTCCAAATTTTCTAGTTCTGTATCTGCATGCCCCTAGTTTGGCCTAGTCCCTCAGGCTTTTTGCCCACTTTGAAAGAGGCCAGCAGCTATTCAGACTTCCAGGAGTGCTCCATCCTTCAATCCTCTGCCCAGCCGGAGGCAGACTCTCACATTCAAATCTGTAAATGGGCATCTCACATTCAAGGATGAATGCAAGAATACCCACAGAGGAGGCCATGTTGCATATATACATACCATTCCCTGTTCTCTGCTTGTTCCAGAACAGATTCCTAGTGCTGTTTTCTTATCATGCAATAAGACTGATACTAGAATATGATAAATAGATGTTGAGTACTTCAATCAGGATTACAGTCAGCAATAGCAGAGGTCCAAAAGAGGCCTTCCGTGCAAAATAGATCTTTGGGGGCAGGTTTAGCTCAGTCGGTTAAAGCATGGTGCTGCTAATGTCACAGTTGTGGGTTCAGTCCCCGTACAGGGGACTATGCTAAAGGTTGGACTAGATGATCTCCAGAGGTCCCTTCCAACCTTACCATTCTATGATTATAAATGACCTAAGAGAAGGGCATTTGAAGGTCAAAATGACAAAAGAAGCAAGAACTGATAGTATTGTAGCAAAAATATTCCAGGTCTCCTTTTTTGGAGTGTTTCTTCCCTACCCTTTCTGCTGACCTTTTGCACCTACTTTTTCTAAAAAGTGGAGACTAAAAGGATTAGAACAGCAGGTGTACTTAGGGAATGAGAAGAAGTTTCCTGAAGGGTAAGGGAAGGGATCTTGGTTTTGTCTTTAAATAAGCTTTTATATTTTCCACCAAACACTGGACTATAAAGATGATTTTGCTAAAACATCTTTAAAGCCCTTCAAATCAGAGCTTTCAAGTCTTAACCCACATCTTTCGTAATGACATTCCACTTCTTCTATGCTACTACCCAAGTGGAGGAAAAGTAAGCAGTTATTCAAATTAAAATGTTAACTTTTTGTCAAACCTTCACTTTATTTTAGCTTGTGTTCTGGAAAACAGCATTTCATGAGTTAAATGCTTATGATCTATCCATCCAATTGTGCAAAGCATAAAAATTCTGATGTCATCTCCTTAGAGTGGATCCATTCTTATAACTAAGCCTATGACAAGAATAAAAATTACATCAACAAGCTGCTTTAATGACACCGTTTTTATCATTTTCAATTAGAAAAGTAATATTTCTCCAAAATCATTAGTGCCCTGCCATTAGAGCTGTCATCCCTCCTCCCTTCTTGCTGCTGGGAAAGTGAAGAATCTCAGCAGATTCCTGTTTGGAATATTGATAAACCCCAGGAAGAGCTCTTCTCATGGCCTCGTATGAGGCATTCCTACTCTACTCCTTCCAAAGGAAGGTTAAATGCTGTTAGCAGAACACATACCCCTGTAGAAAGTGGATTTTTTTCACTAGGATAGCGGTGCAAATCACAAAAACTTTTAACAGAGTTTCACTTCAGTTACACAAGGAACAAGGAGGAGAGGGAGAAAAAAAATCCTTGCCTGTTTTATATCAAATCAGTATGTCCCAACAAGTGCTAAAATATACATCAGGGACAACGAATCACTTCCTCAACATCACCACCTCTGACAGCATTCAATTCTTGAATGTTCACAGCAGGCCCTAAGCATTCAACCGCAGACTAGAGCAGGAAAGAACCCAATCTCTCAACATCACTCAAGATTCATCAAGAGTCCCAGCAAAACTAAGGTGGAACCCAGCTCTATTTCTAGTAAAGTGACATTCACAAAAGGCAAGTGCAAGGTATAACATTGAATTAAAAAAACCCTATACAATAATAATAACTCACGACTATACAACAAAACCATTTGGCTAGTCAGTCATCCTACTAAAATAGTTTGGAAACCACAGATTGGAAATCCTGTTGCAAAATGTGATTCTGAGACATATTAAGAAAAGCGTTATAAGAAATGAAGCAATTATTCTCCTTTACTCAGCCTTCCACTCAGCAGCTTTGCAGTACTGGTGAGGCCTCTATCAGACTACAGTGTTCAGTTTTGAGCAGCTTACCAAGAGGGATGTGAACAAACTGAAGCCCAGAGAAAAACTTAATTAAGTATGTTTGGAAGTAAAGAAAAACAAAGAATTAAAGTAATGAGGCTTTGGGCAAGAGAACAAAAAGTGTAGGGGAAGGGGTGGGAACATATCTTTCTTCATAAGCTTAAGATTATAAAGGGGACAGTTAATCTGCTGTACCACCAGTCAGAAATAAGCTAACGAGGAATCAATTTCTTTTGGAGAAAGGTAAAGTAGTAGTAATAGAAGTAACTTTCTCACTGTAAAGACGATTAAGAACTGGAACAGGGTACGCAGGGTGACTGCAAAATATCTTACATTTTATCTGTCCTGGTCCTGCTATACTCTGTTCTTCTGTCTTGACCATACACGACATGGAAGAGACTGCCTGATGTGGCCAGCCCATCACCTGACTGGGATTTACTACAGTTCTGCATATACATTACATGAATGAGGCTCAAATACACTTCATGTGTAGCATTCCTGGAAGAATTGCTCTTAGGCACCAAATAGTCCCGTTTTCCATCTGCAAGCTCTTCCTTTACCGAATCTGAAAAGTACGCTTGCAAGAACAGAGCAACTGGGGAGGGCTGCCGCTGCTCCTTACAATTCGCCAGCTTCCCCCTCGCTGCTCTTCCTCCTCCTGCTTTAGCATTCCTCAGACCTGGATGGGAAAGCTGAACGGCAAAGGGCTGTACACAGCCTGCAGCACGCCACCTCCAATGCAACAGAGACAGATAGGCAGTCCCCACAAAACCACCTACCTCCCGCAGCTCTCGAAGAGCCTCTCCGGGAAGCAAGCAGAGGCAGCCCACCGAGGCGTGCTGCAAAGCCAAAGTCTGAGCAGCCTTTTGCTTGGAGGTGAAGCAAATGACCTAGAGAGTTTGTGAGCTCCTTTCCTGCATTGCACTTCCAAAGTTCATTTCAGTCTCCCTTCTCTCATAACCCTCACACTTTTAGACCCACCTTTACAGAGGCTGAAGCTCATACTTTCTCTGGAGAGCACAGCACCTGTTCTGCTGTGAGATCTCCCCTTGTTGCTGGGTCAGCTTTAAATCAGGAAGAAACCACATGAGGCAGGTCCGTACAAGAGTTTCTCCTTTCCTCCTGTAAACCCCACTGATGCTGAATTTGTGTAGCAGGTGGGGAATTGTGGGTGGAAGGGAAAGGAGGCAGATACCTGTACATTTTTATCAGGACTAAAATCTCTCCCCTCTTTTCTGACTAGAGGAGGGGGGAAGTATCCCAAGCTCATTTCTGTCATCAACACTGCATATTTCCAAATCATTACACCACATAAAAATATTACTTCCAACCTAGCCTTAGCTTGATAGCGCACACCATGCATGTTTCATATTGTCAGACAGCAGTCTCTCAACTTTAGTTTCTTAATGCTCAGTCTGTCACTTTGAGAGGCACTGCAGCATATCTAAGGAGCACAAGGAGCTCTACTACAAAGGAACTCCAGCACTGCATGAAGAGCTGGCCTCTGTGCTATGACTAGGCCAATACACAGTTAATTTACTGATATTACAATGATAGGACTGAGTTCCATTTTCAGATACCAGGTATGCTACCATTTTGATATTCAGGGAAAACATACACACATCTCACGACAGAGGATGTTAGAGAAAAATAAGAAAAAAGATTTAAACTAATTAAACCCCCTTTAAAATAGAGTCTTAAAAGATTTTGCCTTCCATAAGTGAAGTAATTTAAAATTAAACTCCAATTGCAGAATTTTGGTTTTAATAATGAACTGGCAATTCCAGGTTAAGCATGTTAGACTTGCAGCCTGGAAGCTATACTCTGTGAGAAAAAAAAAATCCCTCTAAAACCAATAAACAGAATACTTTTGTCTGTTTGCTTGGTAACTGTTTTTCCTGTATTCAGATATATTCTGAATGCCTTCTTACAGCACCTCATGTAACTTGTACGCTGCTTTTATTAACCAGACTTCTTCTATGCTCTCAAAAACTCCCTCAGAAGTCAGAGGTAAAAAGTCTTTGGAAAGTCTTTTGGAAAGAGAGAACAGTCTACGAAGAATGAGGTAGGAACATCACAGAGTGTGTTCTGGTTCTGCATTTGAATAAAAGCACAGAACATAACTCATAGATTATATGCGTGAAAATATGGTAATTAAGAGTGCATAATTATTGTATACACCTAAAGAGGTTATTGTCCATCTATTTTAAGGCCTTCTTGTGGAAAAGCAGCTAGCTTTTACAGACATACTAACTAGTACTTAAAAATATATTGTACTCTATGACAGCTGTGTCTTTATAATGAGAACATATGGTCAAATATAGCCCAAGTATGCTATCTCTTCATTTTTTTTTTTACTACTTAAGCCTTGTCAGCAAAAATTTCAAATGATCAGAGAAACCTCAGCTGTGCTTCTAGTGCTGCAGGTGCAGCCTGGTTCATGGGTAAATACTAACCTTCAACTGTGCAGGCTTTCACCCACAATTGTTTGCATGTAAAGTATTTGTGTCTCAGATCAATTTAAAAAAAAGACTTAAGTGTATAAGGCAACGTCTGGTATCTACGCTTTCATCCAGCATGTGGAAGCCAGTTACAACCATGTTTTCTGAACTTGCATGGCATTAAAAGGTTACCATATGGAGATGACTAACGGGTTATTTAGATTAGGTTTTCAGCTACACTTGATCGCCTGCAAGGATCATTTCCTGTTTATGTGACAGGCGTGCCACATTTTTCAGGCATGCTAGACACAATTATAGAAATAATTTTGTCTGGGCTTCTTGTATATGCCACTGGGTAAGGCCATAGGGACTTCCAGTGCAAGAACTTGCAGTAATATTACACAAAACACAAAAGTTCACAAAAGCACAGAGAAAAACAAGGGAAAGGCCACGAACTGCATATGCTTTCATCCACTTAACTATTGAAAAAGATCAGAGCAAAAGCACCCAACAACTCTGAAACCACACTGAATAAATAACAGAGGATGCAACAAGGTCACTCCTACCACCTTCAGGCAACCCCTTCTCCTCTCCCCAGTCTAACACAGCCCAGTGCTAAACTAGGCTGCTTTGGGCTGGGAACCAGCTCAGGTCCCTAGATTAGGACTGCTTCATACAGCCACATAGTCACATCCCAGTCACCCTCCCGCGGCCGCTGGTGCAAAAAGGAGCACTCCCCGTGCTTTCTCGAGTGGCTGGAGGTAAAGGCGGCTGCAAACGCATTCCCTAGCACTTCTGCAGCCAGATGCTCTTCCAGGACTTGCATGTCACCAGCCAAGCCCCCAGAATAGCCCAGTTGCACAGCTGCAGCTCATCTTGCTCCTCTCCTACAAAGGAGAGGAAGAAAAGGGAGAGAGACAGGAGTAAGAACAACCTTCAGTTCTCTTAGTCTCCCTGACAAGCTTTACACATTGTAAGAGCAACATCACACCTGTGTCCAGTTTGAGAGGGTGGTAGTCAGAGGCCACTGGACTAAATCCACTTCCAACAAAAGGCCAGGAAACCAAGTGTAGCTCTAACCTGGCAGACTTTTACAATTTCTGACAGTGAAGAAAATATACGTTGAATATTGGAGAAGAAAGGGGGAGAAGGGAAAAAGATGTCTTTGTTTGTATATGTATCTCTGCAGAAAGACACACACACATTGACATATTTTTTATAGCTTGGGCTATAAAAAAAAATCACCAAGTTGGAAGACTCCTCCCTTGTCATTATGCACACACCATTTTTTTTTGCTTCTGTTGATTACTCATGATACAAGTCAATCTGAGGCTTGTAAAGTGCTAATAAATCCTGTGAGGGAGCGCATGTGGCCCTTGGGTACTAGAGCTCTCTACGGGATAAGGCTTCACGTACTCTGAGGTTGGAGCCTCATAATTGTTTAAATTCCCACATGTGCCTCCATCAACATTTGGGTCAGCACTTAGGTGTTCTTCTAGAAAACATTCTGATGATGACCGATTTCTAAGAATTTTACTGGTCATTACACCAATAGCATATTTTAATATTTTGAATAAAATTGTACATACATGCTTTTTTAAAAATGTGAGCTCATCAAATTCAAGCTAAGCCTTATTGCTGTGTCTGCTCAAGTTGGTTCTTGTGGAAATCGCTGGAGCATTGATTGCAGTAACACCTGATTCCTGAAAGTCCAACACCAATACAATAAGCCAGTGCACAACACTTTCAGATCTCAAAAATATCAACAGTAGGCAGAAGCAAGGGGCTCTCAGAGATGAGACAGAAACTGCTTTCTTGCCAAGAACCAAGTGCTCCAGGAAAATAGGAAGTCTTATTGCAGCATCACACAGATCAAGTCTCATTCTTCTGCTTGTACTAAATCAGACTAAAGAAAATAGAGGTGGAAAAAAACCCTAAACAACAACAAAGAATTCCAAAGTAATCGTACAAAAGCAATAAAAGTAGAAATTAAAGGTACCATTTTTCTTTGCATAAAAGAATGCCACTACATTTTACAGAATACTGGTAAAGAAAGATGCTGTACTAGGAAAACTAGAATATCCTTCACAAAAGCAGACCAAGCTGTTCCCACCAATTTTAAGCAGGTAATACGTCCACTAAATCAAACTCTTTGAGCAAGGAAAGACAGTCTGGCAGCTGCCTGTTGTAATACAATTACACACCTTAACATTTACTACAAGAGGAAAAACAGAAAACAGTGTTAGGTTTTTAGCAGTGCTATGTGAGATCCTAAGGCCTGTCTGCAGCACATGAAGGAGCTTGTTTCTCCTTCCATACTTTACCTTGCTGGCTACATAGCTGCCTCCTCTGAGCTTTCTGGATTTAAAGCCTCAGATGAGCTGACATGATTATGAAGAGAAAATACCAGCTTTTTAAACTCCAACCTCAGCAGCAGTATGAAAAGGAGGCATAAGAACCAGTTCTTAAGAGAAAATTAGGAATTTCTTACTTTTCAGAAACACGATTGAATCATCTTCTAGACTTTTGGACTGGTTCTGAAGTTCTGGGTTGTGTCTGACATTACTTTTGATGGCACCGGCTGCACGGGACAAGTTGCCTGTGCTGAGACTGCTATGCTGTTCTTTTCCCTAAAGCAGTTATCAGACCCAAGTAAAAACTATGCCCATCTTTTCCATTCACTGCAACAGAACCGCTACAGCCACATTAAGCTCAGGGTATGCTTATATTGTAAACACAGTAACAACTCCAGTAAGAGTTGTTATAGTGAATTTGCATGGATCAAGAAGCTGTCTCCTTGTTACAGTTGCTTCTTGAAAACCAGTTCACCATATACCCCGTTAGACTTAGCTGCTGCAGCTGCAGAGAGCATCATCTCCCACAGCTGGGATGAATGAAATGGGAGCCACCTTGTCAGCCCCCTCCATTAAATTCAGCAGAGGTAGGAAACTGGAGGCCTCTGCCTCAGCAGCTCACAGCACGTTAATGTACACGAACAAACCAGTGGCACTTTGCAGTGACGCGCCAACACGCGAGCTGCAACGCCTCAGAAACAGGCACGGTGCCTGGCAAGGACAGCGGTCCCTGGGAACAGCAGCTGCTTCAGCCGGGCAGCACGTATCAGCAGCCCCATGAGCTAGAGCCCACCAGCCACGCTGGCCCAGGCTGTGCTCTTGACAGCCAGGTCCAGCTACACACCTTCATCTGCCCTGCACAAGTTTCCTCTCAGAGTATCAGTGGAGAGTACAGTAGTTTCATTCAAAAAAGACTGAACAACTCATTTATTCCAGAATCCATTTAGACAGAAAGACAGTAAAGAACAAGAGCAAAGCTGCTTTGCACAGCTGAAGGCAGTAGTCAGGGAACACAACCACTAAATACAAACACAGCCCGAGCACCCTGGCTGACAAACCTTGCATCCCAAGTGATGCACCACCATAAAGAGGGGGAAGGGGGAATCTTAGAAAGTCTTTAAAATAGCAATCCTAAGCAAAAGTGAAATCCAGTAGTATGGATCTGTCTCACTTCATCTTCCTCCTCCAAAAGCCACTGCATTTCAGAAAGCAGAGTGGGGGAAACTGGTGCCTGTGAAACGTGCATGTCTTTATGGGTGGCTTCCAGTGCCTACAGCAATCTATAGTTCTTCACCTGTCTTTGGCAAGCCTACTTTAGAGTTTTGTTATCTGACTGAAACAAACACCCTACAGCAGGTATGAGAAAAGAGTCTGTCAAAAAGCTTTTTGGAAAGAGCTAGGAAAAATAAGGAAAGTCATCACAAAAAAGATTCAGAGGTAGGTGGGTCTTAGAGAAATAAAGAAAACATAACGGCCGCTAAAAGGACAACATGCCAAGAGTGTTTCTCTTGGTTGAGCTGTTTAAGGGCAGAAAGGGAGAGAGAAAATAAGGGCCATTTTCACTCCTCTCCCTCATAAAATTATAAATATATTTGGAGAAAATGAACTGTGAAATGATGCATATGAATAATATATGCCCTACCATGACTGGCGATGGTTATGTTGTATGTTTAGGCACAAATCCAGAAAAAGGTGACTGCCAGTTCACACACAGTTATGAATCATGAATCTCATGAGCAGAGTAAGAAGCTACAGTGTACTGAATGAAGGAACCCAAAGCTGTCACTAAATGCAGTTTAGTCTCGTCAAAGCACAGCTAACTTCTAAAGTGCTGATCAACAGTTTGAAGTGTGGCAAGACAAAGGCAAAAAAAAAAAAAAAAACAAGGAGAGAGGTGCACCAAGAAGGGGCCACATAAGTTTCGGACATCTCTGCACTTATTTATGGTTTTAAAAACAATAACCATAGAGCTGTAATCTTTGAGACTACAAAGACAAATGCAGTTGTGAAAACAGGAGCAAGAAAAGTGATTTAGTAAGAGAATGGCTTTGTCCAAGTAGCTACCAATACTAGGCTGTGAGTGCTAGAAGGTCAGAACCATGATTCTCTAATACAGGATATGTTTAAACATGAGTTATTTCTCTCCATCCCTTCCTAAAACCACACAAGCAACCATGGCTACCACTCTTGGCTTTCAAGTCTTTTAAAGGCTTCATCAGAGGCTTTTACATGGTTAAAAAGTCATCTCCACCTTGGGAGAATTATTTTCTTTCCAGCACTTAAAAGCTGAAGTACAAATTACAAAATTCAACTCCAAAGAAATATTTATGTCAGCATCCCATGCTGTTCACTGCTCTTCCTCAGTTCTGTTTCAAAAGTTATCCACGCCTTATTTTTTTTTTCTCAGTGGGGACCCCTCTCAGCTTTTCACCCTGCAGTAGTCTCTTCTGTATTTGACTGTGCTGTTTAGATTAGACCCAGGAAACCATGGGAAAATAAAACCAAAGGACCCACAGGGACTCACCTGGTACAGAGCTGACAGTTCATGCCCCCTCCAGGTTTTAAGCTCTCATCTTCCTGCATTTTATGAGAGGCCAGAAAGAAACTCTTCTGTTTCTGTCTTGTCTTATGCCTTTTCCAGTTTTCTGACTCCAACTATCCAGAACAGGACAAATCAGCAAGCAAATTTCTCCAAGCCACTCCAGAAATCTTCAGAAGAGCCCCAGCTAGGAACTTCCTCTTCCAGGGTAACTTCTGTCCTACCTCCTCTTTTTCTGGCTATTAGTCCCAGGTGCTACTCCAGTCCACTCTGCTCATCTAATAAAGTCCAGCTGGGATACTCTGTGCCATCACAGGAAGGTACACTTTTTACGTACCTTTAATGTTCCTTGGCCACTAACAAAAAGCTGGATAACAGATGAAGAGAATATTATGTACACTGCATTGCAACAGGATCAACAACATAGAAAAAAACACAATAAAAGAGAACTTACAAAGACTGGGATCCCACAGAATTACTACCAGTAAAAGTTTTTGATGCATTGAAGAGCTAGTATTCTCTTATTTTAATCCCAGTTCAAGAAAAACAGAGAGGAATTACAGTAATATATTTAGAGGCAAGCTCTTAAAATTTAAGTGCATATTTTTTGATTACATCAAACTCTGAATCTCAGTAAGATTTTTTAAGTGGAAAATGACCTCTGGGATACTGAAAAAAAAGCTTTGTTTAAAAAGTAAAAAACAAAAACCAACCAATCAAAAAACCCCACAACCTTACAACTCCTTCCTCTATTCCAAAGGCGCCTTCAAACAATATAAGAAAATACAAAATTGTAAAAACCTACCTAAGTCGACTAGTTTCTCTTTGATGATTGAAAAGGTCAAACTATGCCATCTGAATGAATTTTTGTTGTTCTGTTCTCCCACTTGGCTGCCTCAAAACACATAAGACACTGATACTCAAAATCATTCACAAAATCATCCTTTTTTACTCCAAAGCTATTTCAGTGTTTAACCAAAGCTTTCACAGGTTCGTCCAGGTAGGGAAGGGCAGAAAGAGTCTTACTCTTATTCCTTAAGACATGCCTGATTGCTGGTTACAGCATTGATTAAAAAACAAAACACTCCCCCCAAAAATGGCTATCGCTCATCACAGTGCCACACACACATCTGGCTGAGACGCTCATCCCCACTGCTCAGCTTCCCCTCGTGCTTCTGCCCGGGCTCGTGGCTGGGCCCCGGGGCTGGCTTCCCGGGCTGCCCCAAATCTCAGACCCCTTCCCCTGCTTGCTGGGCTCCGCAGCCGCCAGCGGACAGGGCCCAGGGCCCAGGCAGAGGTGTGGGGAAGGGAGCGCGAGGCTCCCATGGCTACGGCAGGGAGATGATGCTGAAGGAAAGCCCTTGCTCCAGCAAAACCGCTGCAGGGCCCGGAAGGAGGCAACGCTGCCCAGAAGGCAAACCGGCCTCAGGCAAACGGCCCAGAAACTACGAAAAAGCTGATGCACAAAATGGTGTCCAAATACTTTCCTAATGGAGCACCGGCAGTCAAGGAACAATTCCCCCAGTGAAAAATACTATATGGGAGGGAGGTGGTTTTTTGAGGGAGACCTCTAAATCTTCCATGAAGCAAGATCAGACTCACTAGTTCTATTTTACAGAGAAAAATTTTTAGAGAAGACAGAAGCAAAGAGATGAAATGCCTATATAGGAAGGCCAGATCTCATTTGAGTTCAGTGTTACTGCACCCATTCTGCTCTCGCCTAGAGAACTCGCGCTCTCTAGAGAGCTGTGCCAACTCTACGTGTCTAAGTTCAGCATCTCCTCATTTCTACTTGCCCCTCCACCTTTGTTAAAAGCTACTAAGAAGTGGACAAGACAATGTTTTAATCAAATGTAAGCAGTAACAACAGGTTTTATTCAAAACTTCCAGTAAAGAGGACCTACTAGTTTTGGAAAAAAGGTACTTAAAGGTATTACAGCTTATGTAAATATAAAAGAGCAGAGAGAAGAAAATAAACCAAGCAGTATTAAAAAAAAAAAAAAAAAAAAAAAGTTAAAAATATATATATTTTTATAAAAAGTCTAAAATAGACCCATACAGGGATTTTGAAGCCCTCCAAACAACAGTTACTAGGTTTGGCAAAACAAGATTCTCTTACAAAATTAAAAGCCTACTTCTGTTACATAAACTGTATAAAACTGCTCAATAGCTAAAGAGCATACTGTACAATTTTGTCTTGAAATACATAGAGCAGCAGCCTTTGAACTGCAGGAATTAATCATTTTGTCCTCTTCACAGGTAAAAGAATTAGCCAGCTGCGCAATTGTTTTGAAGGAAAAGGAAGAGGCAAAAATAATCAAAATTAACAAGTTGAAGCCACTATAAAAGATGAAATGCACAGCAAAACTCAGACCTCAATTTAAACCAACAAGCCATGTTTACAATATATTCCACATTTCAGTTGTCATTTTCCCTTCCCATTCCCACCTCCCCCCACTCAAATATTTCTAACTCCTTTACGGTCTAATTAATTTCTAAACTTTCAGATACACCATACACACATTTAGCAAGAAACATACCTAACATTCTTACAGCAGTATGGTCAGGACACAATTTCAAAAGATTATTACACAGTTATTGAGATTAAACTGTATTTTTTTTCTTTTATAGAGAACAGCAACCATCAGCTAGACAAATGGTTTTAAAATGTACTGTAGAAAGCCTGGAGAAAACAGACTTCACCAACATGGGCTTGTAGCCCCAGAGGACACAGGGGAAAAAAAAAAACCCAGTGAACGCTGAACATAAGGAAGAAAGAGAATCTCAGAGTGCCAACTACAGGAAAATCCTTTGGGAACTCAGTCTGACAGATTGTGGTTTTGGCTTGGTTGTCCCTGTTACACTAAGCCCTGAAAAAATCAACTTTGCAATAGAACATTACAATGTAAACTAAAATTCTTGATACCAACAGTATGTCAAATGGATTTATTTATTTATTTATCCTGAATCCAACAGTTGGTCACAGAAGTCAAGTATTTTCATGGCTCTTATTCAGCTGTTGCCTTTTTTTTTTTTTTTTTTTTTGGAGGGGAGTTGGGGGGAGGAGGAGAGAAGCGTGTCTGACTCATATGTCCTTCAAGTACATGCAAGGCTCAATTGTTTCCAAAATGCAGGAGCTTGGGACCTTTTAAGACACTGAAGAAATAGGATTATGAGGAGAGCCCATCTGAGTAAGTACTTTATCCAGCCACTGAAGGGGACCGTGAAGGTGTATCTCTATCCAGCATGGAGTGCTCGTTACATCTTGGCGATGATATTCAGCTCCCCAACCCTGGAAACAGAATCATAAGCAAGGAAAGAAAAAAAAAACACCTTATTTTATAATATCAAATACATGAAGCTTATTTCAGTCATCTTCTTTCTTACTGAAATTACTTAGTTTCCAACAGCGATTACCACTGGGGCCACAAAAGACCCTTGATGTACCAACTATTATCACATTTCAACAACCAGTCTTAAGTAAAAAAACATAATTTAAAACTTGGAGGAAGTGACATTGAGATCTCTTGGAACTAAAGTTTTTAAATTCTCAAAGAAATAACTGGTAGCAGTGCAAAACTTCCCTGTGCCTCACTGCCAAGGTGCATGATGTCCCAGAAAGACTCTGAAGAGGGAGATAATGAAGAAGTAGTCTCTGTCAAAACCCAAACCAGAGCAGACTGGGAAAAAGTGCTACCAAAGAGATCAATAAATTAAAAACCAACAGTCACAGACTGACACGGAAGTGGAGGGAGAGGCTTCTGTCTGACAAGAGCAAAGCATGGTTTGCATGATGGACAGGATAAACCAGAAACGTTGGCATTTCTTCTTGGAGAAACAAGGCATGGTCATTCCCCAGTAGGCTATTTCCCAAGTTGAGACAAGTACTGATAGGTTTTCTTTCAGCTCATACCAAATCGACTACAATAATTATCAAGGATATAAGTAGACATTTATAAAACATTCAAAATCGTTCTTTAAGTGAACCATGATGGGGACAGGGAAACTGGAGGAGACAACAGTAAGAAGATAACTGCAGTTAAAGTTTGCTCCACATTAACCTCTAATGAAGGGGTTACTCAGCTCCTAGCACAGCTGGCAGCAGCTCTAACCATTGTGCAATGCAATATCCAGCAAAGAGGAGGTCCTCTGTGCAACTCTGAGACAACATACCCATACCACTTTACGGGTCGTACAGCCTATAAACAACCTCCTCCAGTGTAGGAGCCTTGCCCTACCACACACACTGAAAGTTTCCATCTCTCTATCTTCTTCTCTCAAGATGAGCACTTCAGCATGTTCCCTGTGTTGTTTGGCTGGTTTCAGATAAATGACCAGCCCTTTTATATCAGTGCATACTTTGAAGCTCATGGCTACCCTAACAAATCATGACTATTATGCTCACATGCCCTGTAGAATAGAAAGGTATGTGTATTATTCCCAGTAATTGCTGCAACTCCTAATTTGGGAGCTGCTGGTCACGACAGGTTTAGAGGATTATGCTATCTGTGCTCCAGCAAATGCTGTGATCACCTATAGTGCAGTCCCAGCTCACCTATCAAAAAATGCCAGCCAGGAACAGAAGCGTGAAATTCAGCAGAACTTCTTACAGAACAGGAGATGGGCACAGACTAACAATGTCATTTAAAAAGGGCAAAAGCTGATGCTACATAATTGGTTGGTGACTTTTCTGCTTGTAGGCCAAGTTATTAACCACTCAACTCTTTTCTAAACATAGTTGTACTATATTAAGCCATATGCCCCCAAAATTAAAAAGACAAGCCCACAATTCCAGAGTAATTATGCAAATAACTATATATAATAAACATTTATATATATATATATAGAGAGAGAGAGAGAGAGAGTTTTATATGTATATATATTTACATGCACATGCTTAAATACAAGTATTCAACTGAATCAATATGGTAAAACTAGAGGCAATACAATGAAGTTAAAATCGTTAACAGATATCACAGTCCAGTCCCTTCACAAAAGGACTAGTGAGGTATCTGAAGAAACACCTTATGGAAGTCACCTCAGTTTTAAATGTCTGTGTGTTAACAGAAGATATTTTCTCCCCCCAAAGACAACATGTCTGTAGGATTTGTCTTCCACATAGAAAACATTATTCTGTAAATATTAAAATTTAGCAGTCATTAACAGGTTGATGCAGAGAGGCAACAGACCATTCAAAATCACCATATTAAGAAAGAATAATTTATTTTGCTTACAAAATATGCTCAAGCAAATTTTCACATACCTTTACAAAACTCATACGGAGAGTGCACATCTTAGTAAGCTCATACACTGTCTCAAAACCATGGTTCACTGACTGAGCCAAAAGCTGAGCAAACTCTTGATTATTGAAAATCTTCAAACTGCAGCCACTGGGAATTTTGCACACAGTGGTTGGATGAAAACCATGATGGTAGTTGCAGTTTCGACTTTGCACAAAAATACTGCTGTCACTAAGGCATTCAGCATACACTTCTCCACCAACATAATAGAGATGAACACCTGGAAGGAAAAAGTTGATGCTAGGAGGCCAGATGAATTCAGAGTGCATATCTATTTTTCATGTTCTGACTTCATAGAGATACCTTTTTGCTTAAAGAGATAAATATTAATTACATATCAGACCATCATCGGTCTGTCTTGATTTTTACTTTTCTGTTTCATCAGTAGGTGATTTTAAAGGAGTGTGTGTGTATGTATGTGCATAAGAAAAATCAGTAACTGCTGCAAATAAACATGCTGCATATTCAGCAACAACAAACCAGCAAGTACTGCAGTAGTTCTGATGCTGTATTTGGATGACTTGACCACCTGAAGTTTGGTCCCATTATATTTATATGAAACAATGAATGAGAATGCAGGAGGAGAGCACAAAAAAACTACTGCATGCTTTGCAAATGCTAGAACAATTCTGTGATTCTGAGAAGGCTTCCCTGGAAAAATCCTAGATATCAGTCTGGCTAGCATAAATTTTTTAAACTCATTGTAACACTTTAACATCAGGAAGCTGGCAAAAGAAAAGTGTTCACATTCCTCAAATGTATCCCTGAAATGAGGGTAAACCCCAAATTTAAAACCCTCTCCCATTCTACTTTCTGCTCTCTCAGGTACCATTGATGGCAGCAAGCCTCAAGAGAATGGCAAAAGATACAGGAAACCTCTGTAGATATTCACTGTTAGTGGGACTAATTCTAAAGACTTTGAAAAAGCATGAAAATTTGCCTGTTTTGTTTAAAAATGGGTTATTTAAGTCGTTCACCTCCCACAATGTCAGAAGTCAAAAGTGAACACAGAATTTGAAAACTAAACTGAATTAAGTCAGATAGCTTTGACTGCACTCTGTCTTTTAAAATTTTGCTGCTGACCATGTGTGTGCATGCGTGGGTACATACATATAACCCTATGCAAAAAAATTTCTAGCTATGCCTGCAAGCTTAGGATTTACACCTTTTTTCCTAAAGACTAACAGTTTTATGTCATCATTAACTGTATACATCTACTTATTTAACAGCCTCCTTGCCCTTTCTACTCTACCTTGGTACATATACAGTTAAGTGCTTCAGTAGAACCTTGCTTGCAGCTCAATTACTTTTGCGTTTTTGAAGGGAAAATAAATGATGTGTTAAATAAATTTCTCAGTACTTGGTATGATGGATGGAGAGGAGAAGAAGGAACAAATATTGAGTAGCTCAGCACAGCTGTGATACACTGCTGAGAGCTGCACAAGTGCTCATGTAGAGTAAAGTTTTCCAGGCTAAAGACTAAAACTTGAAGATCTAACTTTTCCCTTCAGTTTCAATTCTCTCCTCCTTTAAAGAAGAGGAGGATACTTCATTAACTGGTACTTACAACTGCTTGGACCTTTAACTGTTTCAGGAAATCCAGAGCTTATTAGTAATGTAAACACTTTTTAAAAAAACAGTCTGGCAGGAATGCCCCAGTGTAGGGGCAATATAAGATTTGCGTGTCATCTTCATGATAGGCGAGGCCTCAAAAAAAATATTAAGTCAGATATGAAACTGAAGCTTTTTTCTTTTGCAGGACATTTGTCATAGCCAGAGAGAAGATAAACACAAGATTCCAACAGGAAGAATCACCAGCCTGCAAAAGAAGTCTAAGATGCATTTGCAAAAACTGTCTCAGCAGGTTGTCTCTCTACATAGATGTTAGAATAGTTAACTTATGTTGGTTTTAAGGATAGCTAAAAATTTTTTGTGCCAAGAACTATTATATGTACCAATAATCAAGATAAATCAAGACATGTTATTAAACAAACTGCCTTAAGCCCTAATTAAAATTACAATAATCTTCAGGCAAATAAAAATTGATTAGAGATAAAAGCTTCCTATAATTATACAAGAGGTAAGAACAATAGTTTGCTTATAACACTTGGCCAGAAAATTATATATCTAGCAATGTTCTAATAAGCACTTATCACATGCATTAGGAAGATCAGCCTGCCCTGGAGGCTGGCATCCAAGACTGTCATGTTGAGGGGAGGAAGTGAGTAAATAAACAAAATAAAAATCAGCCAACTTACAAAGCAAAGCCAGCCAACCTTACCTGTCCCTATCCCAAAGCCCTAGAATTTGTAGTGGTTATCGCATCTGCTTTGCATGCTGAAGGTCCTGGGGTTCAAGCCCCAGTGGAACCAGCACCAGGAAATCTTTGAGAGGTTGGACTAGATGATCTCCAGAGGTCCCTTCCAACCTTACTGATTCTGTGAAACTTAAACATACAGATCTACAACTCACCTTTGCCAATATGCCGCCTTGTATTCTCAATGGTGGAATTCCGATTAACGTTAGAGAGCAGCCCAAGGCAAAATCTGTTTTTGTTGTTGGACGGATCAGTGAAGCCATCAACCAACACACTTGTGGAAGAAGCATGGAAAGCCTCCCCGACACGGTTATTAAGCTCGTAATAAACGATGGAGCACCAGTGCTTTGGTTCTTCATAAGCAACCGCCTGAACATCTGCAAAGCAAACAAGGAAATGTTAGGGTCAAATAGCACTGGAATACAGGCCTCACATTTAAAGAGTCATAAACTTACAGATTTTTGCTTACGATTACTGAAAGATGACCTGAATAAGCAATTGCAGTTAAATGAAGGCTCTTCTGTCTTCAGTTATTTTTGACTTTTTCAGAACCACGGATATACAAGAGAGCAATTTTACATCAATGCTACTTGCACAAGATTCTCAAGAGGAAAAAAAGCAGACACTAGGTACACACAAAAATGCACATGAAGCTCCCAAACACATAGCAAGAAGTGCCCCACTATCCCTGCTCCTTTATCCACAGCATACCATGGTGTAAAATAGACAGCAGAGAATTGCTGCAATCATACAGCTCAACTTTCTTTCCAATCTAGTAAATTAACTGAGGTTAAATTACTTCAGTTCATTTTATTCAGCCACCAAATTAAAAGCAATTACTGCACTTACTGCAGAGTTCTACATTGCCAGGGAGAACCAGCAGGAAACAATTGCACAAGAGCTCACTGTAACTTCGGGTACCAAGAGGGTTTAAATATGTAACCAATCTTTCAGCATTCAGGGCGTACACAAATCTTTCTCCCAGGCTTTTGGGAGGGAAGGGCAAGAAGACTTCCAAAACAAAAACAGATCGACATTTGTCTGCAGAACATGCATGAGGCAGAGCTAAAATGTGAACATCCTACTTGGGAGCTGAAGCTGAACAAGGGTATAGCATACAGAATCCTAACAATTACACTGGAATAAAGGGCGGATGAAGCCAAAAACGGTATTATTTTATGAGAACCTTTTGTTCGTCAAGTGCTAGCAAATACAAAATCTTAAATTGTTCATTACCAAAACAATTACTTGTTGAGTAATAGTAAGGATTTCTCACAGCTTTGTTTTCCACATTCTGCTAACAACAAGCTCCTCCTCAACAAGTCCTTACTGAAGCTCCGAATACTACAGAATGCCAGCAGGAAATTCACCGTTCATAACTTCTGTCTATCAAGCTCTGGAAACACATGGAAGTCTTGAGGTAACACTTGTGACTCTGCACTGAGAAATAATTCTTCTGATGATTCAGAAGGTCTTTACCAAAGGGTTTCACAGTGGGTGTCCAACGGCAGCATAAGCCTCTTTAGATGTCTTCAGCCAGTGTACACACTTCTTTCAAGTGCCAAGCTTATTACTGAACTGCCTCCAAACAAAAGGAGGCTAGTGAGGGGATGTGGTTGCTTTACATGGTTTCTTTAAAATGAAGAATACTTCATATTTCCTTGCTCAGCCTAGCACAGCTGGACTTGCTGCTGAGACACCAGCTTTGCAGATTAAAGCTATAACTATAGGCCAAAGTGCTAAAATGCAAGCAAGATTAGTATTACGGGAAAACTTGCTTCTCTGGCCAGAGGATTCCTTCTCCCAACCCTAAGACTCAGTCACCTAAGACCAATGCTTATATTTTCCTTTGCTCACAGGACATATTGTCATGATTTTTCTGACAGGAGCAGAACGAAAAACATTCCCTCCCCCCCACACACACCAGAATTGCATAGCAGATACAAAAGGTGGTAAACAGAAAGCAGAATAACACAGCCTAGATCACTGTGCAAAACTTGCAAGCATTATGTCCACAGCTGATTAACAACTTGCTTAAAACACCAGCAGAAAGGAGCTGATACCATAACATTTTCTATCCTTTCAGATCATTGTAAAAATCAGCCATAAATTATTAGTAGGAGGTTATTATACTTCCAATTTACGTGAAGACACCAGCAATTATCAAAGCTGCAACTTTGCCCCAGTTCTCAAAGTCAGGCAGAAATCTTGCCAGCTGGCCATTCTTCCAGAATGAATCATATCTCTCTCACACAGATTTCATACTAACTTCCTTACATTTGCTTTAAGTCATGCAGAGCAGGTGCGTTTAGTCTCTCCATTCCCAGCATGGGCCAACAATGGAAATTACCCAGCTTCATTGACAGGATGCAGCTTGTTAAGTCAAATCTCTTAAGACCAACAAATCACCATGAAGAACACGCTTTGAAAAGCTTGCAACACAAATGCTGCAGTCAGCTTACAGTAAAAACTGTTCTCGAACAACCTGCAGCAGATTTTTTAAGGAGTGCAGTTACCACATACACGTATGAATAAGGAACACGTAGAGGTATGGTATAGAGAAAGAAGCAATTTATCTTTTTTTACTGAAGAGACACAGAGGTGAAAATCCATTGTACTGAACTATTAGGAGGAAAAAATACTAATAGACATGATTTTCAATTTTGGAATGGTTGCATGTTAAAAAGCAAGAAAAAAATGTAAACCATTTTTTTTTGTTATTAACTCACATGTAACAGAAAAATCCTGCAGTAGTAGATTTTATAAGAAGGGAAAACCAAAAACATACATAAGTCTGCAGTCGAGCATAAACACTGATAATTGTACTTTGGGCCTCCAGCAGCAGCAAAGACTATATACACACACACACAGAGTGTACTGGATCAGCAAAAAGTGGAAATGCTACAGATGGAGTTTATCACACGCAAAACTCACTCCATACAGAGAGTAAATAGGTTACCACAGAAGCTATCCAAATTGTTTTAAGAGGGCAAATATACTTCCTGAAAACAAACATTAAGCTTAGCAACAAAATGAGTACAAAGAAAAAAAAAGAAAAATCAAACAATAGTTAAATTGTTCATATGCTTGTAATCTTTATAATCATTCTGGCACAGCATTCAGCTTGCTGCTCTTTCTTGGCACGGTCCATAGCTGTGTAAGCTTATGTATTCTCTGAAGGGGCTATTTCTCACAGTGTGATGAATGCACTAAATCTTTTATTCAGCAGTCATGGCTGGCAGCAAAGGCTTTCAAAAGCAGCATGTAAAAAGATGTCTGTGTACATAAAACAAAAAGATTTTTTCTTAATACAGACTTTAAAGTCTGTAGCAATGCCACCTCAGACAGACAACTCTCAGTTCTGGACCATGTGCCATAATTGCATGACCCAAAGACGAAGGAGAAAGGGAAGAGAGGGTGGAACAACAAAACACCACAAAAAAAGAAAAAAAAATAGCCGAACAGGTAACTACTCAAAGCAGAGCATACTCTTTAGGGATTGAAATTTAGAATTCAAGTCTAAAGCATGGCAACACAGTGAGAAAAGACAATTTTATGAGATGTATTGTCTCAGAAGAAAAAAAAGTACAGGTACTCCAACTGCTCATATGAAACGTCTCTGGTCTTTAGATAAGTGAAGGTATTAGCACCCATCTCATGATCACGTCTTCGTTTGGAGAGCTATACTTGACCATATACTGTCATCCATAATTCAGTATGCACTATATAGCATTAACTGCACTTTCTCAATAAATCGATGTAGTCATAAGAGATTCTTTTCCCTGCACATATTCAACTTCTGCATCACATGCAGAAATGCACAGCATCATAGGAATTCTTTCATTTCAGTAATTATCAGACATTCCAGATACAAAACACACAAAAATGACCTTGGTCATGACTTGGTTGGGAATAAGACAGTGACAAAATACACATATTTTACATTTTAAGAGTCATGTGATAACTTCTTGTCCTAAATATAAATTTACTTTTATATACTTTTTATCTTCAGATTTATTTCATCACTTACAATGACACAAAATAACTATATAGCTGTTTTTTATTTGCTACAGCTAAAAATTTCCACAAATGTGTACCCAATATTAATACTCAACTATTAAAAACATCCCAGAAGTTTCAAAAGTTCTTTACCTGTAAAGAAGCAAAGCAGAAAATGAGAAGGGAATGTTTTTACCTCCTCTGTGTATGTCAGGGGGCATTGCAGGTACCATCATGTGGGTATCCATTGGCTGGGAGGTATCGTGTATCATCGGATCTTCCGGAGGCAGGTAAGCAGGAGGCGGCGTATCAGCTAAATATAGAAAAGGGAGAGCTACACAAGTCCTTTCCTCACTTTAAAGTACATATACATACATAAACAGTTTTAGCCTAGAAATGCTTCCAGCCTGACTCAGCTATAAACTTCCACCCACCAGAAATCTGCGAAAGCAATCATGGACCTTGATTCAGGAAAGCAAAGAATTACTGTGCATATTAAGTGTAACTGCAATAAAAACAAGTCACTTCCCCCGCCACCAAGCCAGAAAGAAAAGCTTAGCTACATTTGCAGCCCATGGGTTTTGCCAGTTGAAAATGCCACATAGATATTAAGGCACACAGATCTCTCCAGATCAGGTGAGAAGTAAATATTGAATAGGGTAAACGTGAATAGAATTTGAAACAAAGTCTTCAGCTCCAGCTTATTGTTTCCAATGTGATTCCATCAGCAAAGTATGCAAACATCCCAGATATATCCATGACTTTAATAATACCACTGCAAGGTATTAGCTCTATTTCTGTATGTAAGTAGCAGTGGAAAGTATTTAAGCACCCAAATCCTACAGAAGTAACCTTTTGGATCAGGATTTTATTTGCCAGCGTCTCTTTATGTCTCTTAATAGCTGCACCGAGCAGTTAAGAATTGAATCACTAGTATAAAACTATTGTGTGCACCATCATCATACTCACTAATGCACTGCCATTGCCTTTGAGCTTTGTTTGAACCATACTACATGGGTGCTTGTGTTGCCTTCCAGTTGTTCAGTTCACTTCTGGGAAAGCTTCCCAAACAACTTCCTAGAAGCTGGAGGAAAATGCCAACGTGACTGTTTCCCAACACTTCAGAAGACACTTTCCTCCAAATCAATTGCACAAAGATACATGCAGAAGAGAGAAAACCCTTGCCTAATGCCTACAAGCTTTTGCTGCTAAAAGCTGGGATTTGATTGTCACTGTTCTGTCTCTGGTGAACACAGCTGCTGCTCATCCCATATTTATTTTCATTGCTGAGAGGATGAAATATAAACCATCACAGTAAATAATAAGGGACCTCCAAAACCATGAAAACCAGAACAGCAACAAAAAACTAGAACTGTATCACTGCTTTGATTTTTTTTTTTTTTTTAAGAAAACACAAGCTAATGAAATGTGTTAGCTGCTTATTATTTAGGACATACTCTGTTAAGAGCTTTATGTCTAATGCTGGTGAGCACATTACCAGTTCTTTTTCCCTTTTTCCTGCTTGATCATACAGGTGATACCCTCCCTCGGATAGGAGGGAAGCAGGGAAAGACATGGGTGACAGCAGGACTGCATTATAGGCTTCACAGTCGGCACTGGAGTTTAAAAGTCTCATGCTTTACTAAGCCCTAGGCAACTGTGTATGTGCAAACACGATGTTAGTGATGCACAGATAGGGAAATGAAACTGTAAGGCCAGAGGCAACAAATTAGCCAGAATCTGGAAAATTTTCAAGATCTCTGGATAACTGCCTTTCTCCTTTTTCTGTATTTTCCAAATTTGTCCTCCTCTTTCCCTACGAGTAAAAGATGGAAAGCTGTCCAGAGCTAAGCATCAAGGAAACTAGTATCTTTAATTCATTTTCTTTCCTGCAGCTGCTGACTCCTTCTTTACAGCGATGAACATAGAACAGATTGCTCAAAATTCAAGTAAACTTTCACAAACGAGTGTTCAGGAAGACCTTCTCATTAGAGAAGCCTGTATATCTGTCTCCTGAAAGAGCCTTAACCATACTCACCATGCTTTCTTAAAACATAATAGCAAAGACAGCTGGCTTTGTTGCAACTTTTCAGCCTCCCCCTTGTTTGTTTATTTATTTTTAAAAGAAAAAAACAATACATAGACTCTTCTTTCCCTCCTGCCTCTGCAAGTTCAGTAGCCTTCACTCATAAGAGAAAAAAAATAAGAGAAACAACTACAACAGCAGGAATTTTTGAATGTTAATTTTAGATAATAGAAAACACATTTTCACAGGTCTGCCACTCTGTTTCTGCTCACCCTTTTTCAGCTCTGAAGAAAGCACTCAATAGAACATGAGTAAATATTTGTATAGAGTCCTCCTCCTAGCATATACATCCAGGGATCTCTCACAAAAGAAATCTGCAGTATTTTTAATCTATCTCCATGTAAAGACCAAAACAAAAAGAAAAAAGAAATAAAGAAAAGACTGGTTCATGGAATTGCTACAGGCAGACAGACAGCAGTCAACAAAAAAGAAAATGTTATTTCTTTGACTTTTGGAAGCAAAAATAGTCTAAAAATTTCTTTGCAGGGTCTTAAGTGACTTTTACAGTTGAAGGATATTTGTTTCTTGAGATTACATCATTATTTGAGTAAGTGTTATCAAGTACAGTAGCAAGATCCCCTTGAGAAACATCCTTTTTCCGCAGAGCTATAACCTTGTGCTGAATTTATGATCTCTTTCCTAAGCAAGAATGATCTGTGGCATTATCCTTCTGTCAAAACATCTGATGTGCATTAAGCGCCAGGCTTTGTGGGCTAAACAGTTATACTAGTTCCCCCAAAACATACCTGATTCTGTATCCCTGCCCCCACCACCCAAAGAGTTTTACTCTAATTACCTGTGTTTGTAAGAGGAAGAATATTAAGAACACTTAGTATTACTAGCAGACAAACCAATTACGTAGTCTAATTACGTAACAACTTTCAACTCACTGCTGAACACAAGCATTAGCTGATAATCCAGTATAATCAAGCAAAAGAATTATGATACCTGTGATGTCCAGTCACGTTCTCACTTCACAAATAAATAACAGAAGATGAACATACCTGGCATCTGGAAAGGACTTCCCGGGTCCGAGCTGGCGGGAGAATGCGGATAGGTGCTGCTGCCGCTTCCCGGCGAGTTTGGATAGCTGCTGTTTGGCGAGTGGGGAAATGGGATACTGTTGGGTTGCTGAAAAGAGTCCGGGAAAGTAGCATTGTGCGGCATGTGGGGCTCATTTTGTCCCAAGTTGCGGAATTGAGCCAAGAGGCTGTGCTGAGGGTTGTATTCGCTGTGTCTTGGCACCAGCACTGGGGGAAGCACTGAAAAGGGGGTGGAGGGAGAAAAAAGAACAAGCCACAGCATTAGAGAGTCGGTCCTTAAGAACTAGCCTACACAGGGGAAAAAAAACGTTCCCTGTCCCCTAAGGCATGTTCACACGCACCATAAAAAAAAACGAGTTAGCTGAACCTAGGAACACATGTCCAAGCAAGAAGTGTTTCCTTATCTCCAGCTACTGCAGAGCTTGAATTCACAGTGATGGTGCTAGCTGCCTGCTTTGCCAGATAGGTGCTGATTTTCACAGAGGGCCAGAGAAGAAGAGTCAAAAACAAACTGCAATTCTACATGTTAGTTTTATTCTCATGAAGAAATGCTGTGAAGTACTGTTATATTACAATGCTGACACGCAGTTCATTTTACAGCACTTGTGATCTCACTAATCATGTAATGGCCTGTAACCCAAAACCTTGCTAATAACAACAGGTTTTTTTTCTGAAGACAATACTAATACTATTTAGGCCTTGAACTAAGCCTGGACCCAACAGCTGTAATTTTATTTTTAACCTAGGTTATGTTCTTACAAGTTGAGACTGTTATTAACCCTTCAAGTCAGTTTACAAAACTGCAATTTAAACAAAATTACATAGTTAAAAAAAATAGCAACTGTGCAGCAAACAAGTTCCAACTATACACAACTACGGGATCAGAGAAACACATGTTAGAAACTACTGGTTTCACCACACTGCCAAGGCCTCCTCACCACAGGTCAACAAAGGTCTCTTTTTAACCAAGAATATGAACGTGATACCAGATACACTAAGATAAAAGAATCAGCTTTTTCCAGCGCTTCAGCTTCTATCTTTGAACGCCTCACAGCAAAAGCTGAGCTCCTCGAGAGATTAAAAACTGGTCTTGTTATAGATTGAGATTTTTTGGGTGATGGGGCGACAGTGGGGAGGGAAGGGCAGGGAGAGCAAGATCCATGCACAGAGAAGTGGGAGTGAAACAGAAAGTTACTCTCCTCCATTTCTGCGCCCCCTTCACCGCCTCTTCTTCCCACCTCCACCTTGAGCAGAACCAGTCAAACTATCCTGCAATATCCTGCCGGCCCCTCCTCAGGGGGAGGTGCAGAAAAGCAAAAAGCAATGAAAATAAAGTACCCAGGCTATCTATCCCTTCTCCCTGCAGAGGCTCCTGCACTGTCGTACAAGCCGGGCGGCTACACGGAAGGGGAACAGGACCGCGGACACCTGACGAGCCTCTGCAGACATCACTGCATCACCTACGCTAACCAAGGCGTTACACGCCGCTCCAGTCCACTGGGGCGCCCTCCCTCGTCTCTGCTCATACAGAAGCATTCAGACACCCGAGCAGCCGGGAGTCTAAGGGTACCCATGTATTGCTGTGCGCATAGACCAGGCCTCAAGTCTAGGTCCAAATTTTAAATGGATACAAAAAGATGCCACACACAAAATGCTCTCTCTGTTCTGAAAGCAAGCCACACATTAGCTAAAAAAGTAGATCTTTTTCTTTTATACATATGTATAACAGAGAGAAATTAATCCAACAGATTTTTGCTCACCAGTAGTATTAACGTACAGAAAGTTTCATCCCACAAATCTTCCCTGGACACACACACTGAAAAAAGAAGAAAAAAAAAAAACACACACTACTGAAAGTAGAGCTGCCTGTTGGATTCAGAATCAGGTTTTTAAAGATTTAATCTGGTTTCTCAGATTCTCAGAGCAGCTCCACCAAGTTTCCAATGGATCTTAAATATTTGAGGCAGATGTCATTTCTAAGTAATTTGTTTAAGTATGGAACAGTTAACTATCTACTTCACAAGGAATATACAAACTATGGCATTTTCTGAAAAAAATTACATCCATCTACCATACTATGGAAGTTCATTCTCAATTGCAAAGCACCGTCGGAGAAGCTGCATCTCTCTCAGCTGTACTGACTGCATCTTGCCTCTAATGCAACTATGGAAAAAGCAATACAAAAGAGATAGTCAGCATTCAAGTTGACATCACATATCCCATCATCTGCAACACAGCAAATGTCAAACCCAAACTCTAAATATTAGGATCTCTCAGAATTAAACGTGTTCTGTGAAACCTAACAGTTCTTTCACAGTTAATTCAAACAATATGTTAATTGTCATAGCAAACGTTTGCTGGCCTAATAAATTACAAGTGAAAAAACAATGAGATCATGCATTAAAAAGTATTTTCCCTTTCCTGTCTTTATGAGTCTTCCTCACTTTTCTGAGCTTTAAAACATAGCTTTCCTATCTCTTCATTTCCTGTAGAGGAAGGTCAAACCATTAACTTCAGAAAAATTAATTTCTGCAGAAAGTACATCATCTACCTTTCTCATCCCCTATCTCATGTTAAACAATAACATACATGACATCACAGGAAGCCATACAATTTATAGGTTTTTAAAATAGCTGCAGAACAGGATATTTTCTGTATATTTTCAGTAATTAAAATAAAGCAGCATCAGATTTTCCCAAGGCGCGTGCACACACGTTATCTCCAATTGGGCAGAACCACTACTGAAGTCTGGAAGGACTCCAGCTACACCTCATCTTCCACACTCTCCCTCATACGAAACTAACTTTGACCACAAAAAATTAAAATGCCATCTTCTTCAAAATACATGTGGACAGAGAGGGAAGGAGGAGGAAGAAAAGAACCAATACTGATATAGCACAAATGGTCGCAAAAATATCACTTCAGAACTTACTTGAGCACTCTCCTACTTCAAGCCCTCCCTGCACACAAACAACCTTAAACGCAGAGAAAAGGCACCCAAAGGCTGTCTGGTGGGAGGGAGGCCGCAGCCCCCCAATGAGTCCACCTCTGAGACAGTCACCCAAGGCCATAACTGGACCTCTTTGCAACTAAAGGGCTTTTGCAGTCTAGCTGCTCCCACCAGACTCACAGAGGAGCTAATCTGAACATTGTTCACTTGGCAGCAAAGACTCAGGCCGGGACTGGGCTGCTCCGAAGTACACAGAAATGCCGCGAGTTCAAAATGCAAAGGGGGACACACACCCCCGCTCTAAGGCCGTGGGCTTCTGGTCAGCTTACAGACCCCAACCATATGGGATAACAAATTACTACGGCTCAGTGCAGCAGGGGAAGAGGCTGATCTCTGTTGCAGCTGCCAGCTCCAGGAAGAGGTCTAATTGAAGGGGAGAAAGTATGAGAGAGTTATTCTGTGCTAAGCCAGCACACCTGTTGCTATAAAATAATGAAGCAGTACACATTTTTGTTGTAGGGATCTCTGCAGGATACTGCTCTAACAGATTGCAGACACAATTTTGCACTTTCTAACCTTCCTTCGTGGAAGAGAACAAAGATACATTAAGCCCAAGTTTCACATTTATTTAAAAAAAAATGTTTCCATTTAATAGAGATGTATCTGTTCAAAGGAAAAGCACTAATAATTGTGCTGTTGTCCTGAAAAACTACTGTGACAATCATATCAAACAACATCTCAACAGATTTGTAAATGGAATCTCGTTAAAATGGTTAAAACCAGTTAATGGAGTAGAACCACAAGTCATGAGCCAGTTTTATTTCTTTACTTTCTCAAACAACAGATTAAAAAGTTTTATGGCCTTAACTGTGTCTAAATTTTGCTCTGAGATTTTGTGTAGATATAGACCTGTAGTTGACAGTTAATGCATAACTAGCAGTAGTTATATTACTGATAACGCCTGAGGAGGAAGATAAATCATCTGAAAGTCAGGCTGCATATGTTTGCAGAACTGTAGTTAAAAGCATATCCTGTATTAGTCAATGGACTAAAACTGTCTGGGAATTGGGCAGCTTATTTTTAACATACAAATCATATGGGGATTATGCCTGCACCAAACAAGTGGAGCTGTAGTAAAAGAATTACAGCTACAGGGCAATTTTACCACAGGGCTATTTCATCTAAGAGCCAAGAATGCCAAAAACATGCAAGAGAGACCAAAGACAGTCTGGCTATTCATATTATGTATATAAGAAAAAGTCTTTCTAGTAGGAACTTTTATGAAAATGTAATAGTAGCCTTTGAAGAAAGCTACCGATCTCTATGCTTTGCCTCTCTCCAGTGTAACAGCCTATTCTCCTGTAAACAAGTGTGCTGTGTTAGTATAAAGATTTACTTAGTTTTCTTTTTTGTTTCTTTCTCATCATGTTCCAGAGATAATGATCTTAGCAAACAAAGTTTCCACTTTGTGATTATAACTTTTTAAAGTCTATATACTAAAAACAAACAAACAAACAAAGAAACCACTAGTTCAAGCCAAAGGACCTGCTGTGTTTTCAAGGCAGTATATTTCTATTCACCTCACATCAGCCCAGGTGACAGGTAGTTTCCCTCAAGGTTTTCATGAGGATTTTGGTAGGTATCTCTCTTTCCACATCTAAAAATAAACAGACCAAATAACGGAATGCAGCAAGGGGCCACATGAAAGATGACCTTGATCATTCCTTTTTCTATGAGCTTTGAAAAAGAAAAGAGCAATTGCTGCTGCACTTTCAACCATGCTGCTTTTAAAAATGATGATGATGATGCACTGGACATATGTTATGTATGTCCAAACATGCACAAACACTTGTTTGTGCAGGCTTATACCACAACAGGGGCCTCAACCCTAAAGAAGGCCTTGGAGTACTATCATTAGACAGTGCATTTTAATTTCCAAGCACCATATAGCCATATTTTCATATGAATTTATGCAAAGACACTTACATTTTACTGGAAAAATAGAACTGCGAGTTGGGAAGAAGGAGGGAAATCCTTACATCCTAGTTCACGGCTCCCGGATATAGGTATGAAAAAAATGAGGGTGGGGGGAAGAAGTGCAGGAGAGGAACTTGAAACTTGTACTCAAGTTTCTAGATAAAAAATCCTGCAAAGATGAAATGGCAAAAGAAGAGTTAGGAAAAAAAAAACTGTAATAGTATTAAACTAACAAAGTTCAATCCTTCTCAAAATTTCTAGCTTAATCTCCTTCCTTTGACACCACAGCAGCTGAACTCGCAGTGGCATCCAGGTGAGCAGTCCAATCCCTCAGTAGGAATGGAGCAGGTACTGGAGCGCAGAGATGAACGTGCGTAGCTTTGCTTGCTGTCTGCAGCATTAAAGAGGCACTGAAGCACGCTACCTGAAACGTCTTGCTAAGATCTTGCTTGTAAACAAGAAAACACCAAGCAGAGAAACCTCATGTTATTAGGTTTGTGTTGCCTAAAACAAGACATGGCAAAATTGAATATTATTCTTTGACCAGAGGACAAGTTCTCACGTACAAAGACACTTACATGCCTATACTTGGGATCAGGTTTACTCTTGGTTAAAAATAATAAATATTGTTGTGGCCAAAGCAGTTCTCCAACGAGCTAGCTAGCTAGCTATTTTATGTTGTTCCAACACCTCCTGGCTTAAACAAGACTCTGCTACAAGCTGTGGTAACACAACTTTGCTCTACTGTTTTCTAAGAAGCAGAAATGACAACATTTTAGACTTTTGCTCCAAATCTATGTTCCAGTAACTGCAAGGCTCAGTCACCACTCTTCAACAGTCTGTTTTGAGTGACTGACACACAAACATTCCAGACTTTCTATTCCAGGAGAAAGCCAAAACCTGTCTTATTTTCTTAACTCTTAATTTGTTTTGCAGTTTCATTAGACCTCACAGCTTGATTTCTCATTTTACACAGTTGCAACTCAACACAGTATTTAAAAAAATGGTTATTGCTTCACCTACTTTACTTTGATATCATACATCTGGTCTAGATGCATTTGTAAATAACATTGGTACATTTTCCTCATTACAATATTCAGCTAACATTAGATTTTATTTGCAGATCCTCTGATAAACTACCATTTCTATTAAAGTGATACTTGTCAAGACCAATTTCAGAGTTTGGTACTAACTGTATGGCCAGGAGCAAGGAGTTCTTGTAAGCTAATGTGGGAGAAGAATTAGTTTTAATACAGGAGACAGTTAGAGTGTGGCAGTGTATACTCCTCAGACGCTTACACAGAGCAGAGTTCAAATCACCTATATAAAAACACAGCATCTTACTGTGTCTTACTTAAGTTAAAACTTGGATGTCTGGTATTTTAATCTGGTTAATTTTCTGGTTAATTAAATTAAAAATATATAGAGAGATACAAACATATCCTTCTTGACAACTGATATCCATTTACTAAAGTCCTCTCTTCTGACATCTGGTGAGGTTAGACAAAGAAATCCCTGAAGTTTAGACTATTCCTTCCTTTCTCCCTCTCTATTACAACTCATTTCCCCCAAGCAGATTTTGATGATGAATTTTAGGACTGAATTCTGCAAAACTGACAGGAAGAAAGCTTTATACTACTTGCCAAGCAAACTGACAGTTGTTTGCTATTTTGGGGAACCATCCTATAATTGTGCCCACCTGTTGTAGCACACTATTTTTAAAGTTATGCCCAACACTAACATTACACAGCAATAAGGCAAAACTTCTCAGCTATGACATGCTCTGCTCCCTCATCCTGCGCCTGCAGTGGTGCAGAACCTCTGCTAGGAATACAAAAGTGGGAACAAGGATTTTACTAACCTACTCCTATGCATTAACTCCTCCGCCCTTTTTCCCAGTTTTGAATCAACTGGTGAGCTCCATTTCTCTATTTTTTTCCCTAAAGCAATTAAAGGAAAAGCACTCCAATTTCCTTTTCTCTTTCTGTCTTCCTTCCACTTCATTTATATTCTTCCTCTTTGAAAGGACACTCCAGTTTTCCCCTCCCTTACATTCCCCAGATCAGAGAAACAACAACTTCTCTTTTGCCTTCACTTTTCCAGGCTCTTGCCCGTTGCAGGTGTGGGAGGAGCAGGTGCAGCTGGCGCGCGGGGCTCCTTCGAGCCCTGCTCCGCAGAGCTTCCCCGGCTGGCCGGAAACACGCCACAGGCGCCAGGGCCAGCTGCAGCTCTCCCAGGTGCTGCTGCAAACAGAGGGAGGCAGGCTTCCCTGAAAGCTCAGCTAGGCAAGGCACAAGCTGAAGAAAATTTCCAATTACTCTAATTTTTCTCTCCTGCTTCCAGATTTGATCTTGACACCTGTCAGTTTGATGATCTCTCTGAAAGCAGCCTAATGCACAAGCTGCATACTACATTTGAACCCTGCTGCTTAGCAAAAAATAAAGCACTAATTTTAGTGATTGGATAGGTAACTTATTGCAACCAGCTGTATCAGATTTGAAGTGCAAGGCAATTAACATAGCGAAAGATTTTTAAAAACCCACTTCTCAATTTACCCTGTCTAGAAGCAGTTTGGGAATATTAGTATTACATGGATTAATCTTAGCTGGTTGGGAACAGGGAAGGAGATGGGGATGATTAACAGACCCATTTATATTTCTGGTTAAGTATCTATATGTACATATATATACAGAGAGAGAGAGCCTGCACAGGCACACCCACACAAATACACACAACCAAACACATATAAGATTTCAAACGCATTTAAAACTTCCTTTAAACTTTTTTTTTCCCTTCTATTAAAGAGCAGAGCTGCAGCACTCCACAGAGAGTATTCAAGGTGCTTTACTTGCAGGACCACCTCAATCTAAACCTGCCTTGCCCAGGATTTCCACCCTTTTGAGTTTCCTTCTGCTCCTCCGGTAACTGCCATAGGTGCGCGGCCTTATGGAGACTCACAGCAAACAGCTGAAAGGATCAAAGACAAAGATGAAAACCACCAGGTGAAAGCCAGGGGCAAAGAGTCCGTGCCAGGAGCAAAACCAGCAAGACGCCTACCGTTGCTCTTGGAGCCTGGGGACTTGCTCAGGTGCTGTGGCAAAAAGCAGCTAACCGTCTAGGGAAAACGTTTCTCGTCAGCAAAGGCAAGGCTGCCGAAGCAGAGAACTGCACAAATTCGTACCCAGAATGGAAAGGAACATCGTGACCTTTAGGCAGAACCGAAAATCCAACAGTTCTGACAGTTTATTCACCCACATCGCCAGAGAGCAGCTGTCGCTCGCACCGCCGTTCCAGTGGGACTGGGGCACTGTCAGCCTCCTAAAAAACTCCTTGAGGTAGAGCCGACTGCCACAGGCTCTCCAAACAAGAAAAAAAGCTTCAGAGAGGAAAAAATCATCCACACTTTATTGCTAAGCACAAAACACTGACCGGGCCTGGTTACCTGCTGCCTTCCGGTGGACGTGCTGATCGGTCCGTCAACGCAGCCCACGCTTTTCCAGGGGCGGGTGAGCCGCTTCGGAGCTCAGTTTTAGTGCTCCCTGGCATTACGCGGCTCGAGCACAGCGGAGCAGTAGCTAGCACCTCCAGAAATGGATATCAAGAAATATTACCCAAGCCAGGCCTCAGCTCGCTTAGATCCATGGGAAAGAGGTTTACTTCAGGAACTGAATCTCTTTCCCTAAAGCTGTTAGAGGTGTGACCTTTTCTTTTCTTTTCTTTTTTAATAGCAGTGTCAATTTAAGCATCTCTTTATCCTCCTGCTTCCTTATCCCATCCGCCTTGTTTTAATGCTACAACTGCATAGAGTTAACTGGATCCAGATTTAAAAAAAAGGGGGGGGATATTTTTAAATTCTAGATCACATCTTTCACCTGAGTCCATTGATACAAAGGACAGAGGTAAACAACATAAAACATTAAAAAAAAAAGAAAAAAAAAAGAAAGAAAAGAGTAAAAAAAAAAGAAAGGTAAATAGTAGCTCAGGAGAGACTTAGTTCTCCTGCAAAACCAGAGAGGCCGTTTCTGGTATTTTCAGAGAGAAATGAGGAACAACTCATTTGCTTTTCCTTCCCAGTCCCTATGTACACCTATGCCTGATTATTTCTTAGGTCTTGAGTGTACTTGAGGAGAGCCCAAAACCAGGTACAAACTTGATTTTGAGGTATCTCTAATCCAAAAAATGAAACTGAGGAGACCAAGCAGATTCAGTTAAGTGAGGGCACCAGTTTAGCTGACTATGCCAGTTTTCAAAAGGCATCAAGTTCAGAGCTTCCCCTCCTTAATCAAAAGCTTGTCTTTGCCTTGCCAAGAGAGAAGTTTGACCAACTACCCTGCACCAGAAGTAACTCTGCACACTATGGACCTCCTACGCAACAGCTGCAGCAGGGCACGTACTGCATCTCGAGGTGGTCTTCCTCCCCGGCAGCTCACGCAGCTTCTGCTCCTGCCCCAGCAGCCAAACGGCCTCTGCTCTCCCCGCTCGTGTGCCCACATCTCCATGCTGAGGGAGCTGAGGACACCAAGCGTGCAGAGCTAACCTTGCCACCGAGATGCTGTGCAGAGCTCCCAGCTGCCAAATCAGGCTGAGTCTTAATGCAGCATCACCAGCTCACACCTCAGTGTTTCCCGGAGGACACGTTCCCCTCATTACACTGGCGGAGCAGCACAGTCCGTGTCCAGCAACACCAGCGCTTCTGCGTTTCCGAAACCATTGCCAATTCTCCTCTTTCAGCCTCCTCTTACTGTTTGCAACGGGGTCCTGTCTGGCCTTGCTAACAAAGAGAAATCTCTGTTCGAATTAAGGTGTAAATATGCAGCTTGTAGACTCACCATAGTGTGACAATTCTAGAATTATCTTGAGCTAAATAGCTAGGATGGAATAAAGTATCACAGTAGAAGATCTTGCATCACTCTTACACAATTAAAACTGAGAAGACTAATTTCCCAACTTAGAGCACTATGTGATTTTATGCATTTGAGGATTTGCTGTTAAGCAGGTCTTCAAAACTTCCACAACACCGAAACATGTCACACAATAACCACCTCCAACAAAACAGAATAAAACATACAGATTCCAGCCCATGCACACACCATTTACTTCAGCTTTGGAGTAACTGGCTCTATACAAAGGACGTAAATACTGACCATGCTGGCAACAGAGCCAGGATTTCACAGTGTACTTGCATAGTCCGCACAAACTGCACATCATACACTATCTAAGCTTTCAATTTTGTTTTGTCAAGAGAAAGTACATTTGTAACCCTCAGGGCTGCAACGATAGCCTTGGAAACACAAACCTTGATATCTGCTAGAGTTTGTGGACAGTTGGAAACAGTGACTCATGCATGAATTCCCACTACCAATTAATCTCAAAGCATAAACACTTACGCAGCAGTGATGGTGTTTTAATGTCTAGGCAAAAATAGGAAAATGCAGTGAGTAGAATTTGGGAGTGACAGTCAGGAAATGAAGAAAAGATGATGCTTGGAGGATAGGGAGAATAGGGAAGGGACAGGAAAAAAAAGTCATAATGCACTGTCCTCCAAGCCAAAGAAAAGTTCAGTCACCACCCGTTTCCAAAAGTCACCTTTTCCCACTCATCTCCACACAATATCCCTCAAAACAACGGCAAACCTACGGTTGATTAAGTACAAATCTGTCCTTTACGTACCTAGCCAGAGACCTCAGTAAAAACACAGTGGGATTCAACCCTGTTCTCGCACTTCGAGATTTTAAAATCCTTAAGACATAACTTCAACATGCACATAACTTTATACCTCCATACCACGATTTAACAGAGCATCTGAAGAGCAGCAAAAGCTACCTCCTGCTCCACAGTTCCCTCCAGGATGTTTTAACTGGTTAGAGCAGCACATTGACCTTGTGAATGACTAAACACTTTTCTCAGCTCTATTGAACTGTCCTAACACTTGCAGGAAAACTGTCCAAGTTGTGTATTAAACAGATGACAAATATCTGCTTGTTCCCCAGGAAAGGGTACTCTTTAGGTGAAAGGGAGGTCTTTTATTTCTACCATCTTCAAATCAGTTAAGTTCCTTTCTCCCCACCCCCAGCAAAAATTCTGTAGCTACACCGCTCTAGAGATTTTTATCTTCTCCAGAAGCACTTTAAAGAGCAATCCAGAATTCAGGCTCACAGTTAATAATGTTTAGCTTTGCTTCCTGAATACACAGCCTATGAGATGACATAACATCCAACGAACATCTTTGCAACCACTTCAACTACTTCACAGTACTCAGCCAAACCATACATTTTAGTTATACACCTTAGAAAGTTTGATTCTATTTTTTATCTTGCTTATCTCACTGAAGTGACATAACATTTCTAAATATGTATTTTTAAATACGATATAAAGTCTAAATGAGAATGTTCTCAAACTCAATACTTGTTTCCAAGACAAAGGCAAAATGAGTTAGAACATGTCATTTTGCCTTAACAATAACAGCAAAGTAGGTCTGTTGCTCAAGCTCACTGAACTAGATGCTTTTCAGGAATCTTAATCTTCGGTATATTGGAATACTGAATGCAAGCAATCAGCACAGGCACATGCAGAAAGCTTGCAGTACAAAGACACGACTATTTATTTTACTATCTCCTTTCTGCTCATCATGAAATCAGTAAAATTTTTTAAAGCTGTTTTTCCAGTGCAGAGGGTTCAATTTTTTAACCTTCTGTTGCACAAATACACACTTTATAGTCTCAACTTTGCCATTCAAATGACTTCCAAATTAACACTAACATACCAAAGGGAAATGTTTGGCATCTGGATATGCCTTACATGTTACAGATTTAAGACAAATGCAATTCCCTTTTACAGGACAACAATCTTATCATTTAATCCATTATTTCCACAGCAGTTCTCAAACTATCTACCACCACACTGTTTGTAAATGTCTAACACAGATGGACCTCCCAAAATTAAATCAGGGAAGTCCACCCACTCCTGTAATATGCAGACTCACAGGTAGCAGCCTCACAAGTAGCTGCAGACTTATGTAGCTATATTCAAGTATACTTTGTCTTAGTCCATGGAAATACTCTGTTAAAAAGGGGCTTGTCATTAACAAGCCTTTGAAGAGGAGACAGATAATCATTTTAACTTAAAAATGAGGAAGTATATAAGCAAACTACAATTACAGAACATCTGAAAGTAAAACTTCACAAACAACAAAACATTACTATCAAAGTTTTACGTTGAGGGGTACCTTCTGCTGTCTAAAATCACATTTGCTTCTGAGAGCATAATCTGTGCGAGATCTTAAAGACAATATTTATCTTCTGGAGAATGAAGAAACCAAAGTGATAGAAGTGAGAGTAATCTCTTTGGAAATAATAATAATAATTAAAAAAACACACTATGTCAGAATTATTTTAATGTATGTACTACAGTAGTCTTTCACATTAGTTTGCAATATTCCATACAGATTCGCTGACCCACACACTTCAGTAAATAAATAAATAAATTTGAGAAACAGCTATCACCAACAGAACCAGGTGATACCATGCCCAGCAATGTGAGGATCATGCTAAGATTATTCCTCTGAATTGCGATAAAACGTATCTACACAAGTGAAACATTCATCATGTGAAAGGTACAACTGCTAATTAATGCTTACATCCAGATAAATCAAAGAGGAAGTATCTGGTATGTGCAAACAGCCACTTTTGCTTATTTAAGCTGATGAGTCACATGATTAATTGCCATACTTGGCAGTGTTTAGATAAGGTATAAAGGTACAAACAAGGAAGCACCTACCAGGACTCTCTACTCGCTTGTAGTGGTAGGGATTGATGCAAACCTCCTTCTGTTTTGAACCAAAGGGAAACTCACAGCACTCCAGTGGTTTCAGTTCATGATGGCTCTGCAGGTCTGGCCAGCGCCACACTCTGCAGTAAATTACATGCGGTAGCCCTTTCCGGTGTGAAACCTGTAGCCTGCCATCCAAAGAACGAGGAATTGTGACACAGTTGCTGGGCTGACCAGGACAGCTTAATGCTTTTTCCAGCTCTTCCATAGCACCCTTTTTCTTCTTTAGTTTTTTCACTAATGCATCAACAGCTTTCTCTGCCCATTTTTCTTCTTCATCCCCCTGCTTCCATCCCAATAGCCTCTTCACTGCTGGGCTGGTAAAGGAAAATAAACTTGTCACGTTCATGGTGACCCCTCTTGGTCACACTGGAGACCACAGACCAGGCAGAATAGACTGTCCTGTTGTTCCACACCACAAACAGGATACAGTAGATTGTAACAGTAGTTAAAAGCAGTTTGTCTCAAATAATTCTGTTTCTTTTAACTTTTCAATCCTCATGTCCCAAGACGACGATGCTGACATTCCCCCTCGATAGAAGCGACCTTCTCATTCTTTACCGTCCCTGGTCACAACCTACAGGAGAATACCAGAATGAGAAGAAAAAAGATTTTACTTTTTAAATTAACTGAAGAGATTTTACTTTTTAAATTAACTGGCAACAGTTAAACATAACCTCCAGCAATGGTGGAGTGACAGAGAAAACAACAACAACATCAGTGTTGACAACCTCCAGAACTGGACTCAAGGAACAGCCTAACAAAGACTTTAATTTAACCTGGCCTGATGAAGCTTGCATATTCCCACCGCTAAAACAGTCCAGAATAAATGATACGATCACCTTGGAGAAAAAATGACCAGCATAAACACAAAGAAAAAAGTAGGAGGGGTTGAGAACTGAGTTAAAAAGCACAATTTCCCATCAGCTCAGTTCCCTTCTTCCAGTTTGCTGCGTGCCCTCAGTGATTTTTGTGCCACACAGCAAGGGAGACAGCAACTGGAGAACTGTCAACTTCAACAGAGGCTTCTGCTCAGTGCCCAGCATGGCCTCAGTTAGAGCCACGAGGTGCTCAATATAAAAAGGAAACCCCAAATACACAAAAGACATGGCAGTATTCCTGCACATACTCAACAAAAGGGTTAAAGTTCTCTATTAGAAATTTAGATAACATTAATAATGGCCCAAGCCAGCCAGTCAGAATTCATCTCTCATTAGTAAGTGTGAAGGGTGCTCCTCATTCTCAATCAAATGTAGGAACCTTACACAGAAAAGTGTTCCAAGGAACCACCACAAAACTGGCGGCTTTTGTTGGTTTTATATAGCAGCTTGAAGCAATACACCCCAACAGCATCCTGCTATCCTCCTCTTTGCAAACTGCAAGTGATACAGCTAGTAAATTACTGCACTGGAGTGTGCACATCACAACCTGAAACAAAAACAGTTCAGCTACACCTCTGAGTTACTCTGAGCTTCAAACACCAAGCAAAAGAAAAAAAGTAAACTAGAAAGATCTTTTCTCTCACTCAGGTCACAAAAGAAAGCAAAACTCTGTCAGATGCCACCACTGCCACTCATAAGCAGACTGAAGAAAAGATGTCTTGAATTCATTTCAGCCATTGCATCCTGACCCTTCAGCTTGCAATGCCTGCCAGAGGTATGCAAGAACACAGAAAGGAGTAGGAAGGAGGAGGAAGTTCTGGTAAGTGGTCCTCAAACTGGGAATGTGGAGCAGAGGACCCATGAGCAGCAAGCTTCACATTTGTCCATGCTGGGACCAGGCAAAAAGCTTGCATCTGCCTGGGGAAGTGGGATCCAGGACTGGAAGGGCTGGAAAAAAAAAGAAATGAAGAGCACTAAACCACCACTTTTCAAACAGAGTGCGAAGACAGACAGGAAATATATCCTGGAGGAGACAGCAACAGGTTGCAGAGGAAGGGAAAAGGGGAAAAGGATAAGACCGTTTTTGTTACCATCAGAGAGACAAAACCAAAACAAAACAAAACCACCATACACATACAAAATAGAGTGTCAGTATGTCCAATGTGCTAGATAGAATTTTATATTTGTACTAAAAAATTCAATTCAATTATATTATTTACACAAAAAATGCACTAATTGCAAATCTCAAGATTGCAGATGCTATGGAATATTTACCCTCTTGAGAACTTCAACAAACTGTCATCAATTTTAACGTTTACAAAGTGTACCAATATCCTCAGAGTATTTTCAGCTGAAAACAATCCACTTGATTCAAATTAATCTATCACTAAAAACTAATTACAAAGGCTCAGTTTTATTAGGCTGGATGCATAAACTACATTTACGTGAATAATGATTACAAACTGAAAAAGAGATCATGTCTATCTGCACTTAGTACTGGTACTCTCCATTCTTTTTATGCTAAGAATTCTATTTGAAATAATAATGCCAATGCAATAGAAGATTTGCATGACCCTGGGGCAAATTTAAGAATTTATTTTGTTACCTGGGCATGTGCTGTACTACTAAATGAACTGAAACTCCATTACTGTCACTGACTGCACTCGAGATAGATATATTTTATCCTTACATGCATTGTAAAGTGCTCTATTAAAATGCTGCCCTAATTTAAGAACCCTATTATCAGATGCCCTGTACATGTGCTTCAGAAGTGCTTGTAAGTAACATTTGCAACTCATGTATAATCAATATATACTCAATATTCTGAATACATATTTATCTTTCAGATAAAAGATGAAAGTTTCCACCCACGTGGTACACTTACAAGTAATCAAATCTGCTTTCAAGTTCACACCCATTAAAATTAAAACCAAAACATTTAGAATATTTGATGAAGTTCTAATAAAAGAGGTTAGAAGTTTGAATCTAGATCCAAGGAACTTATTTTAACATTGGTAACACACACAGACAGGATTCTATCTAGGCTTGAACCAAATCCACCAAGCTGCTTTAAAAAAAAAAAAAAAAAAAAGGTCAAATTCTACTTGCCATGGAAAGAAAAAATCCTGTGTATTCAATCTGTACATTTACAGCTGTGCCTGGAGATATAATCCTCACATGCTAGGCAAAGATTGAGATGATATTCAGATGTAGCTACCAATACTCCAACCATAGGAACAGATTTTTCAGAAGTTCTTAGTATTGATCAAACCCTGTAGCACACATACATTTTCCATACCCATAAACATGTGTTCCAAAGTATGCTTTATGGTCACCAGCCAAAGTAGTATCTTAACAGCTGGCATCTCTCTGGCAACAACTGTAGCAAGAAATATATGGTGGGGGGGGTATATCAGGTACTTGTAGATACACTTGAATTTAATGCAGTTCAGCAGCTGCAAATACCAGCACTGTCCAGCCTGCCACTAAGCTACAATTCAGGGACTGCGCTGAAGTATAGCCTGTTTGAATAAATTTTATCATACTCCAAGCCCTGAACAAGCCACAAGGCAAAGTAAAACGAGGTAAAGCAAAAAGAAAAAAAGAAAAAAAAGTAAAAAAAAAAAAAAAAAAAAACCAACAACAAAAAAAAAAACAAAAACAAACACAGGCTGCTGTATACTACTCTTACACCAAATTTTAATGTCAGTATTAAACTGAAAATAATAATAGAAAAAAGTATAGGTGGCATTTTTGTTTCCAAGAATGAGAAAGTATGTCCAACAGTCCTGAGCTTTTGCCAGGACATTTGGTTTTCCCTTTCTGTCACTTTTGGTTTTTGCACTGCTTCATTTCCTGTATTACTTTTGCACAAAGTGGTCTTATCAGTTGGAAGGGCAAAATAAAGATAAAGCCACAAGTCAGCAGATGACACCGTCTCAGTCTCTCTTCCTCAAATCCACGTGCCCTTCTGGGAAAACAGGGGTTAGCATTTCCAACAGCTGAGTGGCCACTAGCCCTGCAAGGGTATCTTTATTCACGAGCTATGGGTGAAACAGAAACCCCTGCCAAACGAGGGGACACTCTCCAAAGGCAGCCTGGAATCAGGTTAAAGGAAATTGAATTGCTACCCACTTATCAACCACTCTTTACACATCAAGAAAACCATGCACCTTTCATTACGCATTCTGTCTGCTGATGGATGAGTTGGAATCAACAAACTTCTTTTAAATACCACTGCTCCTTTATTTGTCCTCCTTCATGGCTGCTATCTGTTGGGCAATCTTTGGATGGATAGACAAACATACATGTAGTTTGCAAGCTTGCCTTTTTTTTTTTTTTTTTTTTTTTTTTAAGGAGTACTATATAAATAGTCGCTTAGCTTGCCTTGTATTTGAGGAAACTTACTTAGGCAAAATGTCTACAAGTGAAGTTTCCAGCCCTCAAAGAAGAGAGAGTTGTCCTGTCTAAGCAGATAGTAAAATATTCAACGAGCCTGTATTCTAATTCCCGCCAGACATGCCATAGGAAACTCTCCCACTTTGCATAAGTGATGGTTTTTAGTGGGTGGAGAAAGGGTTAGGACAAGCAAACGACAGCCTCCCTTGGGGGAGGTGAAACATCTCCTAGCCCAAGATGCAGGCAAACAAGAAGCAGCTCTGACAATTCTACCAACTTTATTATTTGTATTACAGGCTAAAGGATGCAGGCAAAAAGCATTTCATTAAATATTCTTAATATATGCTCAGCACAGTCAGGCATAAAAATGGCCAAGAATGGTAGCGAAGGGAATCTATACAATTCTTAACAGAGAAATTTGGTCTTTGAATAAAATAAGAATGAATGGATTTAAAAAATCTAGTCAATATACCTCCTTCTCAGTGCCCATTTGTTATTGACATATAAAGAGATAGCAAGCAGAGAGATTTTACCTTGCTTCTTCAAAAACACTTTATAAATTTACCTTCTCTGAAAGACATTCATCTGTTCACCAAATAATCTTTTCCCTCAGTACAATAGTTAGACCTAAAAAAAAAAAATCATATTTTTGGCTTAAAAACAATAGCAAGAGCTATTTCCATGCATTATTACTAAAAAGCATGTAGTCCAAGCATTTGCAATGCTAGAATGTGCTATAATAGATTTTGCAGTAACTTAGTATCTATCTCCCTATTTTTGGCATAAGTAGCAGGAAGTTTTGTTTTTTCTTCTTCTCAAAACATGACATGTAAAGACAGATGTGTGAAGTCTACTGCTGCGCTACTCTGTTTTTATCAGAGTTCATTCTTTGCACCTTTTTAGAAGATCAGATCTGGGTCATCTTGGAAGAATGCATGGAAACCTTGTATATACCTCAGTAGCATTACAATATACACACAAGAAGGAAGCAACTTTCAATTGAAACTGCTGTAAAACTCATCAGAGAGGCTCTTTATACAGACTCTGACTTGACTTTCCTCTTTATTTCTGAAAATGACAATCATTATTCCCAGTCTGTTCTACGAAGTAGCTTCTGGCTTGGTTCCTGAGAGCCAGACACCAACCAAAGCATCACATCTGAGAAACCTCCTCTAGGACAAGTGGTTGCTGTATTTGAATGAGGGATTGTCCTAAAAAGAAAGTCTCCCTTATATCATTGCTCAACCATAGAGATAACTCTTTTAGATACCAACACATACCCTTTAATTCAGCAGAAGTTAAGAGAACATAAAAGGAAGGCTCATGTAAAAGCAGCTGTTGATTGGAGCCCTACTAACTACAGCAAAAGTTCCTAACATTTCTGGCAAGTATTATCCAGCAGTTCCCAGAAGAGTATGGTAGTTCTTAACAAAAACATTTGCTTTCAGAAGGAGGACTTGCACAGCTTTGAACTTGTTAAATGAACTAAGTCAATTTTTTAAGTTCTGAATGTGACCTGAGCCCCAAAAAGCAAAATCACTGCTCACTCAAAATGAAATGGTAGGGCCAATGTATGCTTGATTGATGGGAGGGAAAAAAAATAAAAATAAAAAAATAAAATAAATCCCCCACTGCTCAGTTACTAAGAAACAGAGAGAAATAACCTTATACTACCAATAGCTGCCAGCTCTCTGCCAAAGCTCACCATGCTTCAAACCAAGTACAAAACATCTGTCTGGTTTCTGTGATGAACCACAGCTTTCCATGAAATGGAAATGAAGTTACTGTATAATACCTGCTTTCTATATACATTAGTAACTGCTAGCTGTGTTATCATCCAGCTAAATTGGCATGAAAGTCTTTGTAAGTAATAACACAATTGCGTGAAATGTTAAAGAACTCAGTAAAGGCCTCTCTTCCCATTTTAATAGAGGTTTTTCAACAACTAAACTAATCTTTTTTGCATAGTTAAGAACATTTCTTCACCTCCCAAAGCCAGATACTGCCCTGTGTAACTGTTCTTCTGACATACTAAAAACTGTACATCTGATTCACAAATTTGAATAGCACCTCTTGCCAGAAGCTTTTCTGCACCTACTTAAAGCACTATTCCTCCCTGCTTACAAGCAACACTAACACATATGGTCTCTAAATGGTCATCAAATCCTTGAACTACGCAGTTTTAACCATGGTTAAAAACAATGGTAAATTTCTAGTTTGCACCGCTCAGTTTTACTCATTGCTGTTTTCAGAGGCACACAAGACTATGAAGTCACACACCCTCATCTTCTTCCTTTAATGCCTATTGGTCTCCTGAGCTGATTCAACTTGCCAAGACAACAAAAAAAGAACTAACTCTAAACTAACTAAAGTTTATTCTTTGGAGAGCAAGCTGACTAAATCTGACACATGCCAAGGCTAGTACAAGTAGATGCACCAAACAATACCCTCAGTGTGAGCAAATCCCTTAAGATCCCCTTCTCATGTCAGCAAGCAGTTGGATTGAACCCGATGTTTGATAAAAAAAAATTCTCCAAAACCACAATTTAATATTTTAACTTATGTAATGAAGGAAGTGTAAAATTTTTTATATAAATGGGATTACAAAATTATGAAATTCATTTACATAATCTAAGGATGAAAACAATGCTGTGAACTACAATATTCTCTCATCCCAAGACAACGTTCATAAGTTTTGTCTGAAATGCCATAGAAGAGGAGATTCTTCATTTTTCACACTCTCTCCAAGATGAATGACTTAAAAAAAGCTGAGAAATAAAGCCAAACATCCAAAAGAAAAAAAAATTGCAAATGGATGGTAGCAGGCAGAATGAATTACTAGCCCTCACAGAGGGTAATCTTTGTGCATCTTTGGGGCAGATTCATCCACTCATATTGAGGGGTACCTAACTCCCGAAGGAGCACAGCAGCAGGCAAGAAGTCGGCATCCTCAGCTGACGCAGGCCAAGTCCAGGCAAAGCAGAAGAGCTGGCTGGCCAGTCTGTCACATTGCCCATCAGCTTTGGAAAGTTAGGATAGCCACAAAGATACTTCAATAGCTCGGTCAGCTGTGGTAAGTTCAAGTCCTTTCCTAAAGCATCAAAAAGCTGAGAGAACAGTTTTTCCCCCTTTCATCACAACAGTCCTGTGTAATTTTTTTTCCACAAAGATCATTCCCTTTCCTGACTTTTTGAACTGTCTTTAGAAAACAGGTGTTGTTTACAACAGTGACAAACACACATCTGTGTGGGTGTGTTAATACGCACAAAGGCAGGATAACCGAAACCTCTTCCTATATTTAGATCTGTCTGGTCAGCTCTAATTGCATAATTTAATCAAAACCCTCTCCAACGGAAATACATCCATATTCATCACAGGCATCAAAGGAAACATCTTTACAAACTATATCCTTTTACAAACCAACACATGGTCCCACGCCACTTGTCCAATTGTTGAATTCCTCCTTTGGGAAGGGCATGGAATTTTATTTCTTTTTATCAGCTGAAAAAATCATTTCCCTCTAATTCATCCGGGTAGGACGGGAGGAGCTTCCTTCACAGGTGAGGCAAGAGGAATTTGTTAACATGTCACTTTCATAATTTTTTTTTGAAGTAATTAAATTAAAACATGCATTTGTAACATAAAGAAAACTTTTAAGGTTTTAAGGAAGAAAAATGCCCATGATCACTTAGGTATCAAGATTTTTGAGTTAAGCTCATAAAATGCAAGATGTGCTTTATCTTTCATTACAGAACGACACATATTAGCACAGACTGCATGGAATTAGGAACGCATTTGCTGGCCCGTTCTAGGGTACTCTTACAACACAGTATTTTAAGGCGGGAACCACACCACATGCAAAACAGTGAAGCTCAGTTGATACAAGCCACTGTTCCTACTAATGATTCATTTCACTAAGAGCTTACACTGATACAGTTACATCAGCTGCATTAAACCACTTCTAAGGACTATGACCCAGACCTCATTTATCAGAGACTAAGTGAAGATGTTAAATTACAGCTCAAGCTCCTCAGCTTAAAAGCTGAATGTTTCACCAAAGCAAGAGACAAAAAAATTGAGGGGGAAAAAATTTATTTTTTCATGAATAAAAGTGTCATTATGTTAAACCTTGGTAAATCAGAACAAACTGATGAAAAGCAAAACAAAAAGGAAGGTTGTTAATTTCTTTTTTCACAGATTAGTCCCCCATCTACCATTTATACACTTGAAATAAAAATAGCTTCTTCAACTTGCCACTATAAAAACATAACTAGGTGCATACTGATAGAGGCACACTTTATTTTTTGAAAATGATTACTCTACTTTTCCTCCCTTTTGCCTAATTTGTGAAATCATGGGGGGAAGGGTTTGTCTTTAAATGACTTTCAAAACACCATATAGTCATCACATCTTTAAAAAGACAAAATGCAGCAGGAAGATCTGCACTAACTTTTGTGAAATGTCCTGCAATTCACAACTAAATCACAACCTATCATTCCGAACAGAGAAAGTGTTTAAAGATGATATCGCTTCACAAGCCAAGTTTATACAACCCAGAAACAAACATAAAGATCTGCCAGATTTCCACCCTCCAAGGAAACACTGTTTAATCACTGGATGCCATTAGTGGTCTTCTGAAAACCAGGACTGGAGTCCCACATGACACAAAACCCAGGTTGTTCCTGGTCCCCCAGACAGTCAGTGAGCAGCAGCTGCACTATCACATTGCACCAAATGCTCCTTGGTACTTCTCAAGGCACCTGAATTTGCCAGACCCTTTATAAGCAGAAGAGACCAAGATCACCAAGGTTAGAAACGCCTCTTTAGCTTATACAGAAGATGAGAAACTTTAAGAATAGAGATTTACAAGCAAATATGTTTTTACAGGGATCCACCTGAAATCAAGCCAGGAAGCTTTCAGTTTGTCTTTAAAATACACCAACAAATACAGATCCAGATTACTAGAAGCCTTTAGTGACACATGAATTACAAGTCTGAGCCTGTCTCCCTGAAAAACTTGAACTGTCTTCAACCACACACCAATATAATCCTAGTACGGCTGCAGCTCCATTAATATAAGAAAAACATTATACACGTGAATAAAGTTACTGACACAGAAATATGAAGGCATTTACATTAAGTCTCTATTTTTTACAAATGTTTTGATCAAGATAATTACTAATTAATTAAACCAAAGTAGCAATTGTGCTTAAACTGAAGACCAAGCTTTAGCAGCACTAGCTTTCCTCCTAAACTGGTAAGCACGCCTGAGATGAAAAATATCAGGCATCACCTCCATCAGCAGCAGGCCAATAAGCTTCCACGGGAATCTCAGTTCACGGATGAAATCAAACAGCTCCAACCTTAGGAGCAATTCACTCCAAATGAGTCTAGTGACTGTCACTAAATTTGTTATCACTGAAATTTTTTCCTGACATAACTAAGCCCATAAAAGCTCGCCAGCGGAAGAGGTCACAGAGACTGCTGAGGTGCAGCTCAGCAAACACAACTCCTATTTCCTTCTGCATAACTTTGGGCAAGATGCTTTCACACTTGAAGCCTTAGTTTCTCCTGTGCTCAAGCAGAGAACACCACTCTGAAAACTACTGGCTTTCTGTAATATTGGCAAGTATTATTAGATGAAGAAAGCCACAGCAGCAACCACAAGCACAAAAATGCTTGCTAGTAGGACCACTTCAATACAGCTACATGAGAGCATGTGCCATTACCCCAAGTAATACACAGAGACAGAGGACAAACTACTCAGCTAGAAGCAGCTTGTCCTGAGCAAGAGCCCTATCGCTATCTCAGCAAGGAGCCTGAGGGTGAGGCATTCGGGCTGAGACCTGGGCATGTGCCAGTGCTATTGCACTGATCTCAGGCAAATAAAAGTGCCACCTAACTATTGCCAACCAGGAATGATAGAGCACAGATCCAGAGGCCCCAGCCCACATCCCGCTTTTTAAAAGCACAAAATGAGGGCGTCCCTGTATTTGAGGATTTGAAGAGATCCAGAAAACTGCAGAATGAAGCAAAAACACCAGTCATCACCCCACAGTCAGAGTATCTGCAGAATATCATGTCGAACTGCTTTCACGTATTTCTGAGATCAAGGCTTTGCAAGATTTTGTACAAAGGTGTCAATCAACAGATAAGAACTGATAGATAGAGAAAATGACTGTTTATCTGATCCCCGGTTATCTGTAAGCTTTGTCTATGCTTTTGGAAGAGCAATCAAGTCACATAATCACTAAGCATCCTTTCTTTATCTGTGAGCTTTTTTACTAACAGAGCCTTACATGATTCTACATATGGAATTCAGGAAACTCACTATTCATTCCACCATCGTTTTCCAAGCCCAGTCTAACATCCCAAAATCCTGTAACCTTACACCGAGACACCAAAACACAGTATTTCCTGAACAACACACATTCCCTAGGGTCAGCAGCAGACTGGCTAAAACAGGCATAATGCTTCCCAAATTTTCCACTATCTCTACTGAACAGCAGTGATAGCTGTCCCAGATCAGTGGACAGAAGGACTCCGAACCCTGCGTAAGTTGCAAAGCAAGCCTGCCAGGATGAATTTCCAGGACTTGCAGTTCTCCAAGACTACTTACTTCTAGGCTAAAAGCCAGCACACAAAGAAAGCGCACAAAGACTTCAGACTCCTTGTCTTTAAGCTGAGAATTTAGATGACTTTAATTCTGGGGCTGAAGCTAGGGCTCCCAGGCTGCCAGGTTCTCAAGATAACGAGCCTTTCGGCTCAAGCGATGCAGACTGCTGGCTGGCCTGGAAGCCTGACAGCCCTAGTGTCCTAAGCAGGGGAAGGCCAGAAACTATGCCAAAGTGTGGGGGAAACCTGCCTATATTCAGAAATATGCAACATTAGTCACAGGAGTCTGCCACCAGTGCTGGCAGAGCTCAGCTCCTGCAGTGTAGGTCTCAAACTGCTCCCCTCACAGATGTACACATGAGAGTGCAGGGTAGAGGAGAAGCAGGTGCCTGCTGGTACCTTGTTGAATCTCCAGAAGGACACAGACACTCAGGAAGACATATTATATATGGTGGACGCAGCCCTGTGCCCTCTTCCCTCCTGGTAAGGCAGCACGAGCGCTGCATGGACACTAAGCATCTTTCCCAAAGCAACATGGACATCGGCTTCAGTGATGATGTTGTTTGTGCTGAAAAACCAATACCACATCTATCACCAGTATCTGAGTGCCAGGACTGAGACCGGGAGCCAAGCACTAATCACATTATACTGATCAACATCAATTTTACTCATTTTCTTCACAGAGCATACTGGATTGCTGTTTCTTCTAACAGGACACTCACCCTCTCAAATTTCCTGGAAGTCTCCTTCTGTATCTTCTCCAATCTGAGGCAATGAACACAAATTCTAAGTTATCAAGCTGCCCACTTTCCTCCAATCTGCCTGTTTCTTTCTTTCCCCCAAATGACCACTCTCCAATCTATGAGCACAGGCACACACAGAAGCACACCTCAATTCTCTCCAGCCGACATAAAGCAAATTAATTTTAAATTGTAGGTTCTTGGAAACTCAGGTTACATTAGCTGAAACCATTTCAGGACCTTCACAGGAACAGTTCTGACAGCAGATTTTAGGGCAACCCTTAGGGGACAACAGGCAGAGAAAATCTGCTAAAGCAGGAAGCTCCTCAGCCAGCTCTGAAGGACACATGATGGTAAAGAGGTAGGTGTCATCACATCAGGAAGACAAAGACATACATTTACTACCCCACTCTTGTCAGTAATTCCTTCAGCAAACAATTGGTTAGGTGACTGAAAAGAGCAACACAAGAGAATAAAGTGGAGGTATCAGGCAAGAGGGCTCTGACATACATCTTCACCTACTTGCCTGATTGCACTTTCCAAACTACAAGAGATCCATCAGATCTGACCATAAACAAGAATCATGTCTGACAGACTAGTAGGCACGAGGGCAAAGGGAACACTTAGCCAGTAAACCATAGTAAACAGCCTTTCAGTCTTTATGCCAGTTATACTCACGTAGTGTTTTCTGCACAGTACAAAATTTCGAAGTTTGCTGTAGCCAAGGCTGAGGAAAAAAAGTTATAATCTGATTCCCAAGCATCTGGATAGTTCCTTGGCATAACACTAAAAAGTTATGAAGGAATTCAGCAAGAACCTCCCTTAGGCACTGCAACTAGGGAAAATACCACAGGAGTTTAGATTTGTAGATATTTATTCATTGAAATCAAGAAACTTATTTAAGGAGATTAAAAAGCTAGCAGTAACAAGAAGATTTTAAAATACATTTACTGTACACAGTTAAGACAAATATTTTCTAACCTTCTTCTGAGAAAAGGGGACTCAAAGCTAAAAATTTCAAAGTGACTTGTGAAGCACTGCAGAATCCCGGAAACTAATAAATAGTTCATTGGTTTATAGCATGCATCATCTTCACCTTTGCTAATTCTCTTCATTGGCAATGGTTTCTGGTAATGCCAGCCTATTTTTACAGAATATTTTTAATGGATTTAAGAATTAGCTGTTCTCTAGTTTCTTGATAATGTAGCTAACAACAGCTGGTCTGGTGGTATTTCAAATTATTTCATACTTTAAAGTGGAAAAGAACGTTTCTATTACCAAAAAGCTAAATTTAAAGGACAGTCTTTCCACCTATGAGAAAAAAACATTTGCCCCATCTTATACAGAATCTGTACTAGATGCCTTTTGCTCATAGTTATATTAAGCTATAAAAACCTCTTCTAATACAGCTGCAGTTCATACCAGCAAGATAGCACCAGAAAAGCTTAAGTAATCCTCCTGCTCCTTCCTCTCTTACCCCCCATAAAATAAGCTATATCATTAATCTTTGTAGTTTTGCTGCCAACATAACTACACTGGGGCTTTGTGACTGACGTAGCTGTTGGCAATATCACCTCATCAGGCTAATCATCAACATAAGTATCTGGGGAAAAAAACCCTGTAAATTAGACCTTTTCAAGAAAGCATTTCAAGAAAATCTTCAGTTGGGAATACTGTAGCACTTATTTATAACCAGCTACCTCCAATAGCTGCCTTCAGCCAGTAAGGTCATGGGTCCACTAGCAGATGAGCAGCTCTAACACTTGTGGCCACCCAAACAGAAAAGGTCTTCCTCTGTTCCCTTGTGCCAGCTGTGGTACTCCGGCATCATTTCCCCTCTGCTCAGGTCTGCCAGCCCATTCCTCTTCCTAACCTGGCAAAAACTATAAAAAACATTCTCCAGAGCGGTTGAATCAGTTCAGAGCAGGATGAGTACCAGACTCACCCAGCCAAAAAAGGTGAAGAAATGTGTGGCTGGGGTTCAGAAGAGCAGAGCTGTCAGATAGAGCCCTCTCCACCTTGTAGAACTGCCTCCCTTCTAATTTTAAAGGATAGCCAGGACAAAGATTTAGCATTCGTCCACACAGATATCAGTACTTCAGTCTCTGTGGCATTCCAATCCTTGTCAATCCTTGTCTCTTCCTCTGAGGAAAAATATCTGCCCTAGCTGGCTCTGAATAACCAAACAGTCTAGCAAGCGCTTCAGCCCTGCTCTGATACCACTGTTTTCTGCTCTAGGTAACTAGATGGAAACCTTGAGGGGGAAAAAATGTGATTTCATACCCATCCGTCCAAAAATATTCCACACTACAGATTTTTAAGCTGTATGTATTTACAGTGTTTCCCAGATGAAATCTAATACTCCACATTACCAAAATTATGATTAAGTTACCTTAACTTTTTAAGTTAATACAGACAAAGAGTTTTCCTTTGGCTACTACATCCAAGTGGAAGCACTTAACACTGATAGGAGCATGGATAATAAAGGGCCTATTATTAAGTAGGCCAGACTGCAAAGCCAGCAACAGCCAGAAATGCAAAACAGGAAACTGTAATAGCCAAGATGGCAACCTATACATAGCCAGGTTTCCTGAGGCATTCAACAAGGTCAAAATTCTCACCTTCTGAAATAGTACAGTTCTTCACCGCATTCACCAGGCAATTAGAAGAATGCAACAGAGACAAAGACATAACCAATTTCTGTTTTATATAGCTACACAGCTCCTATTCTCAACAATATAAAGGTGGAAACGTCCAGCATTAAGAGGAAAGACCAAAAGATTATAAGTGAATGAGACCAAACTCTGGTCCTGAACACTGAGGATTCACAGTGATACCCCAATAAAGCCACATGATCAGTGTCTCTGTCTCCCCAACTCAAGGAAGCACACATTTTAGATGGGTTTGAGATTCCTGAAAGACTACATGTTTGAAATTAAAACGGTTCAGTTGACAATTCCAGAAACCATCATGCACATGTTAGCAGCTCTCTAAGAAAGTCCTGGGTAGAAAATTTCAAAACTACTTTCTATCACTGTTCTGACAGAACAATAATGCTCTGTTAATACAAATAGAAAGAAGTTCTCCAAACAAATACTTGCTCTACAGTTGAAAACAACAAGGACTTTTTCTATACTAAAATAACAACTATTCCAGGAATCATAGAATTACAGAATCTGTAAGGTTGGAAGGGACCTCTGGGGAGCATCTAGTCCAACCTCCCTGCTCAGCAGGGTCACCCAGAGCATGTTAGACAGGGTTGCGTCCAGGAGAGCCTTGAAGATCTCCAGAGAAGGAGACTCCACAACCTCTCTGGGCAACCTGTGCCAGTGCTCCGTCACTCTCACAGGGAAGAAATTCCCCTCACGTTCAGGCGGAACTTCCTGTGGTTCAACTTCTGCCTGTTGCCTCTTGTCCTGTCCCACGGGACAACAGAAAAGAGTTTGGCCCCGTTCCCTTGACACCCTCCCTTCAGGTACTTGCACACATTGATAAGATCCCCCCTCAGCCTTCTCTTCCCCAGACTGAAGAGGCCCAGCTCTCGCAGCCGTTCCTCCTAGGGCAGGTGCTCCAGCCCTCTGATCATCTTTGCAGCCCTCCCCTGGACTCTCTCCAGTAGCCACATGTCTCTCTTGGACTGGGGAGCCCAGAACTGGATACAGTACTCGAGATGAGTTTTCCTATTCAGGAAAACTGGATAGAACTCCACTTGCTTCAGCACAGATGCAAAATCACATCAAACACCTACTGGTTAGGGATAAAGATCTCAGGAAATACTAGTTACAAACAAGAGCCTCATTTGCCTTGCATAATCAGAGTAACAACAGAACTGATCTTTAAAGTAATATATCATTTTCACCAGGAAGTCAAACTCATGGATTCAGTGGTGTTAATCTAAAAACGTACAAGTTTCAACACAACACTGAAGGTCTTTCTGAATTCTCCAAAGAATAGATTCTCACAAATTATGATGAAAATCCCAGCCAGGTCACTTTGTTTCCCTAATTTTGACCACTTGAAAGAATTTTATTAAAAATGTCTTGTGACCTTACTCTGCTTCTTTCAAGCAGAGTAAAAATAAGAGTTAAAATTCTTTTAAATTCAAATACAAATCAGAGAGAGCAAAATGCAAAGTAGAAGAAAAAAGAGAAGGAGAAATAAGCCCTCCCCAAATTTTACATAAATTTTAGAATAATTTAAACCATTCAGAAGTCTCAGAGAGCTGCCTTGCTCCTTCTTCCTTGTTTGTATTCTTGAGCTTTGCTTCATACATAGCTTTGTTCCATTAAAATGTGTACCTCTCTCTATCACCTTGTTTCATACAGCCCATTTAAGAAGCCACTTTCTAATCACTTTTTTCACTGCTTGTGAACTACTAAAAGATTTTGATCTACAGCAGTTTCCTGTTGTTAATTATTAATCTATATATATAAGTAGCATTTAAGTATTTATATATAAAGAGGTAATATACACATGCTTTGATGAATCTGCATGTTCTTCTCAACTTTATACTGGGTAAGTCTACCTTTATCTGATCCAGGTATTCTACCCGCAACAACAGTGCATGCTATTTTAGACATCCATATTCCATATTGTGCATACATGTCAAGTGTGAATAATCCCATATATATATATATATATACACATCACAGTAAGAATAAGGTATCTTTAAGCATCTCATGCTCTGTTTTCATCACACTACATAGACAGAATACTGTTATTATTGGCAATGCCCTAAAAAGGTTTGAAATCACGAGTCTGAAATGATATATCAGAGAAACATCCTCAGTGTCTTTTTATATAAACACAGAATAATGAGATACTAATTCCCCAATACTAATGAGATACTAATTCCCCAATGTCGAACAAACTGAGGAAGAAAAGCTCAGGCAAGTAAAAGCATTGTAAACTATGGTCACTGCATCACCAAGCAATCTGAATATGTTTCTTTGAATTCATAAAAACCTTTCTGACCTCCTACACCCGCATGTCAAGTGTTAGATCTGTGTGCATGCATTTTTTTTTGTTTTTGTCTACTAGACAGGTTTCTAACACATTAGAGTCTTGAAACTTCTGCAACAGACATACTTTGTCACACTGTAAATCCTGAAATCCATTTTCTACTCTTCTACTCCTGCACAAAATATATACGAAAACGATACATTTGCAGTTTCCTCTCTAACAACAGTTCTGAGTGCTGAAATAAGCTCCATCAGTTAAAACTGTTAGGCTGACATGATTCTTATATCCATAGCGAGCATGGAAGGGAAAAACAGTGAAAACAGTGAAAACACACAAGACTGTCTATAATTACTTTAACATTATAAAAAAAAATGTAAATGGATATTGGATTACCAAGTTATCCAATGCTAGATTTACAGTCCACAGATCACTTTGATGTGGATTGGCTTTTTAATGATTTTAATGATAAAAACTTGCAAGTTAAATACTTCTGAAGACCATTAAGTGCTATAATTTAGACTGTCTATACTGACTTATTCAGACAGTCTCATCTGCTGCCATGTTGGAAAGAGCATTCCCTTTATAAGCAAGGAAATATGAAATAATACTTCAGAAATCACTGGTGAACCACATTAATCATTTGCTTGCATGCCAAGTCAACATAATAGTTGTCTTTGGATGATACTGCTTTGAACAGTGCCTAAATATAATGACTTACAAAAAGGCATGTTTAAAAATTATTTGTCTTCCTCTTTGTACTCCAGATTTTGCCCATGCATGCTATGGAAAGGGTAACAGAGAACAAAATAAGAAAGATGGGTGACTGCTGCATCTATTCTAGTATCAGTCTCCCATGTGGATACTGAAATAAAAGTGACATTAGTCCAGAACAGAGTTATATTTGTACAGAGTTGTGCTAGAATGATGAAATTGTGCAAGTATCCAGAGTAGCTGTACTGATCACATCCCCTGTATTGGCAAGTCAAAGAAAATAGCCTCAACACTTGATCTAAACCCAGCTTTTATGCAGTTTCCCAAGAGACAGCACTCCCAAGAAGAGCACAACTGAGTAAAGGAATCTGAACTTGCACAGAACTCTTTATAACTTAACGCACTAATGATGGCACACACAGCACTGCTCTCAGGGGACAGCACTGTGGTCACTTTGCTATGCAACGCTTCTATGGTAGCAATCCAGATGCCACAGTACCTGGTATCACATATTCCCCCTTTCCTGAAATAAAAACAAAAATGACCCATCTACACAATTCAGTAAACTTTGGTGTTACATGAACTGAATACTTGATCTCACTAAATCTGATTAAAAGTATATGCTCAATCTTTGCTCCTATTCAACTAAGAGGCATTTTCACTGCCAACACGTAAAGGCAAAAAAAAAAAAAAAAAAAAAAAAAAAAAAAAAAAAAAAGAAAGAAAAAAAAGAAAGAAAAAAGAAATGGGAAGAGATTCTGTAAGATCTGGGTACTTTCCTAAAAATGCTTTTATGTTCCTTTAAATTACTCTGTTTATTTTATGAAACATTTGGCTTCTCTATCCTGTTTTAAAAAAAAAACAAAAAACAAAACTAAACAAAAAAACCTCCCTCAAATACACACAAAACCAAAGAACTTCTCTGATGCAAATTAACATTTGTTCTCCAAGGAGGATAGGGATCTTTGTGGCACCCATTAACAGCTACCGAGTGTCCATTAACAGCTACAAGGGGACACTCCAGGACACTCCTCACTCCTGGATTCCACCCTTGCAAGGCACTTCACAAAAGGCCTAATCCAACATTTTCTCTTGTTATTTTTAATCTTTAAGAATCACCACATTCTAAAGGAGACAGTTATACAACAGTCTGTACAGATACAGTTCTATCAATTTAAAAATATCAATTTAAAATAACTTAATTCCCATCTCAAATGAAAATAGCTATTCTAATATAAAACTCCCCTATGTTGTTCTAAAGTTACATGATTTTAGCTGGAGTAAAATAGCTAGAGAAGTGCAAGATGCCTATGTAAATAAGCCTTTTAAGTCACCAGCATTTCAAGCCATGCTTGCCAATTTGGTGTTCATGTTTTTTTAAACGAGAGTTCTCTGTTAAGTAAGCTTCAAATGTAAGCTTGTAGAAACTGAAACATCTTTATTAAGACTTGTATGCTTTCAATTTTTTGCTACATTTAGAAGGAGGCCTTTGGAACAATGATACTCTGTAGATACTAGAGGGAAACTAAGTTTTTGTGGGTAAAGCAGACCATGCCCTACTCCAAAAGGGCACTGGGTTGAGTCTGTCATAGAAACCTAAACCACAAACAAACAAACAAACAGCATTAGAAGAATCACTTCATTAACCATCAAGCAGGCGGTGAGACCCAATTTTAATTTTCACAGGTTTTATGGCCCTCCCTTCAATAAGGTCATTTCATTCATCTGTGTTAACAAAGTACAAGAGAGCTCCATGTCCACGTTTTATAGCGTACTGTACCCAAAAGCAAGCTTAGTTCTTTTACACCACTTAGAAAGCACTTTAGCTAAAGCACTTTCTGTTGAGATGTAACTGAGCTTGAAGGCTAATGAATCTTTCACACATACTGACTACTTACTTTCTTCTCTCATATCCCTTGAAATTAGTGGGTTTTTTTTTTGTTTTTTGTTTTTTGTTTTTTTTTAAGCTACACTTGTGACTAAAAATTAGTATGTAAATGTAAGTGATGTTTCTTCTTTGGCAGGGAGAAACTCAAGAGATGCAGGATGCAGTGCTGAGTTCACACCAAACCAGGTATGAAGTGGTTGGTTAAACCACTAATTCCAGCAAAACTCTCAAATCATTAAGTAACACACTGTCCTCTAAAAAGAAGAAGGAGTTTTAGCAGGATTTTTCTGAAACACTTCACAGTGATTTTGTCAGCACAAATATTAAATATCTTAGGTCTTGCTATATAATACAGTGAACATTTTACTAGCTATGGCAAGCTACCTTCTAAGCTCTTTAGAGCAGAAACATGAATCTTAAACCACAGTTGCCTTCACTAAGAAAAGTAGAGTGACCTATGCAACTCATATACTCATATTCAGAATTACAGTCTCTGTTCTAAAAAAAAAAAAAAAAAAAAAAAAAAAAAAAAAAAAAAAGTTTGGTCGTATAGTTCAAGATATCACTAAGATGCTCTGTCCTATACAAGAAATCAGATTTACAGAAACATTTCAACAGACAGTTATAACCCTTAGTAGGACAAAAATACTAAAAAAAAAAAAAAAAAAAAAAAAAAAAAAAAAAAACTAAAAGAAAAGCTAAAAAAAAAGCTTGTTTGCCTGTTTATCTTGATGTGATAGCACAGTCAGCAATTACAGCCTAGCTGATTTTGAGCCTTGAGAAAAGATATAAACAATTCAGTTAAGAGATGTTCACTTACAGCCACTTCCCCCCACCTCAAAAGCTGCACATGTCTTCATCTATTTTGGTCTGAAAAGACAGCAAGAAGCAAGAGGTTAACAGTCAACCTAAATTAGTTCAGCATTTATTCTTCACAGGACCACAAGCCTTAATTTTGGCAACTCTTTGCATAACTTGAGTAATAAGCACTGTGTTCTCTTTATTTGATTCTTAAACCACCCATATCTGAAGCACAATGGGACATGTCACAGACACTTGCTTTGCTGCCCTCATAATACAGTTTAATTATGATGACTGAACTAACGGGCTCACATCATAGACTTTTACAGGTTGACCCCGTGTCATCCTGATGTATCATTTTGCACCAGTTCAGTGCTGTAAATCAATTTAAGATCTCCAGCAGGTTGAAAAGGCTGGTAATGATGCTTTCTCTGCAGTCTCTAGAGACTCCACATTATACACAACTTACATTATTTATAAAGCTGAGATGATGCCTCCATTAGGCTTGTAAGACTACTCAAATGAGCTTTTATTTTACACACACAGCTTGGACTTCATAGAGCAGACCACTGGCCATATGTGATATACAGTGCATTCATGCCTCAACTGAGAAAAAGGTCACCATCCCTTCATTTTTGAAATTTAACTCTTTATACCAATCAAAGCAATGTATAATTTAATCTGAATAATTTCCCAGTATTTGGAAACATGAGAAGCACCTTTAACAACCTTCATATTGCTTTTCTTTACATTCAACTCTTCACTTTGCCTTCAGAGTACAGAGGGAGAGTGAACACTAAATTCACCAGCTTTTAAACACTTGATCTGACAGTTAATATTTATACACAAACTGAAGGATCTCAGTCTGCTTGTTCAGTAACTTTTCTCAAATATATTGGATCACCACATATGCAAGGGTACATAAAAAAGGCAAGTTGAAAAGTACAGAGTAGAAGTAGAGAAAAAATGTATTTGATTACACACCTCATGGTTGAAGAGGTCAAAACTAAAGCAAGGACAAATCCCTACCCTTAGGGTAACCTGATCGTGCCTTGAACTGATCCTCTCTGATAGCTGTGGAAGGCTTCTGGATCACCCAACTCAAAGGAAATCTCTCCCAAGCTCCCACTTACAGACTGAGGTGAACTGCAGATTTGATCCCTAAGACCAGAGCAGGAATTTCAAATAAAGGGACTAGGTATTTTTCATTTTTTTTGACACAGATAATCTTTCAGTCACAGTAAAGGAGTGAACACTCAAACTAAAAATTCAATGAGAACCTCTTATAAGCTTCACAGCTCCTTGATTCACTGGAAAAATAAAATTAATATTAATCAGTTGGAACTACAAACTAATCTCCCACAATTTGGTGCAGTAATTATAAACGAGTAAAAAAATTAAGTCAACGTTAACACCTCAAGTTCCTTCGCATGACTTGCTCCTATTGTTTGACACAGCAAGGTGCAGACACTTAGCCACAGGAAGACTAGCAGAACTACAGACACAGGTCTGTAAAGAAAAGTGGTCTCTCTGAGCAAGGTTAGCTTTAGTTTTTAAATCTTATTCTTGTGAGCTATTTAAAAACACATACAACTACTGAAAAAAAAAATCAAACAAGCATTCCAAGTTTTCTGTTGTTGACTACTCTGTTTGCAAACAAGACCTGCGCTATCGGGTATGACAGGTTTGAAATACAGCTTTCTCCTAAACATGTTAGTTTGAAGACACTATATCCTTAAACACTGACCTCTGCTAAACAATGACATGTTTCATGGCGATAACATTTTCCATTTGCTTGTATCTGAAATACACATCTACTTTTATTTTTCCTCACCTTGATCTAACAGTACCTCTCCTTCCTCAGATGAAAATGTTAGCTTTCTTACATTCATTGAGCATCCTTTTTTTTCTTTCCTAAAATACATCAAAACCATGATCATGTCAGAATAAGCTATAATTATTCACATACTGTAAAAGCAAACTGTTAAGTCAGACCACATAGCTTCTTCAGATTGATCCACTAACAAAAGAGCAAGCACAGCAGTCCTTCCTCAGTCACAGCTCCCACCGGCTTCGGTTTATAAAAAAGTCACGATTTGGCCCAGATCCTTTTGAATGCATCACTGAGTATTTCCACACGAGCAAATTTTAAAAAGCTTTAAAGATCTATATTGGGGAAAAGATTATTTGGCTGCAGAGCCCAAATATATGAAGAAACTACACTAAGAAGAGAAAAATCACATGCATACCAACCTCCTAATAGCAAGGGGGGGGGAAGTGAACTTTCCTTGACCTCTAAGCAGAGATTTGTCATTAAAAAGAAAAAGAAAGAAAGAAAGAAAAGGAGGGGGGCTGCAGAAGGAAAAGAAAGGAAAGGAAAAGGGAAGGAAAAGAAAGGAAGGAAAGGGGAAGGAAAAGGAAGGAAAGAAAAAGGGAAGGAAAAGGAAGGAAAGGGAAGGTTAGGAAAAGAAAGGGAAGGTTAGGAAAAGAAAGGGAAGGTTAGGAAAAGAAAGGGAAGGAGCCGCCAAGCACGGGGAGGCAGGCACGGGCCGGGAAGGCTTTTCCCCGTAAAAACAAAGAGGGGCTTTGCCCGGTCCCGCCGAGGCTGCGCCGCGGCGCGGGCGGGCGCGCAGCGGGCGCACAGCGCCGGGCCGTGCCGGGCCGGTGCCACCTGCCCTTCCTGCGGCGCCGACAAGGGACCTACCCGGGCCCTTCACGGCGGGCAGGCCGGAGGGGAAGGAGCCGCCGGCTTCTCCGCGGGCTTCCAGAGGGGCGCCATCATGCCGGCGAGCAAAGCCCCGCTCCTGCGAGACGCGGAGCCGCCTCCCACGCGGCCGCGCAGCCGCTCCCGCCCGCGCGGGCACCACCGGCACCAGCACGGGCACCAGCAGGAGGAGGGCGGCGGGGGCCGCACCGCCCGGCGGCCGGCGCTGCTGCCAGCCCGGCGGCGGGGGCGGGAGCGAGGGGCCGCGGAGTGGTTGCCGGGCGGGGAGAGGGGCCGAGCGAGGAGCCGGGGACGCCCCGCGCCGCCGCCCCCGCGCTGCCTCCGCGCCCGCACTGGTCTGGTCCCGCTGGCGTCAGGGCGGCGGAGCCGCCCAGCCGCCACTTGCTGCGCCGCCGCTGCGCCGCGCACCCGCGCCCGAGCCCCACGGCAAAGGATCCCCTCCAGCGTGCTGCGCCCCGGCCCCGGCCCCGGCCCCGGCGCGGTGCTGAGGGCCGCCCGGCAGCCAGGGAAGGGGCCGCGGCGGCAAGGCCAGCGGGACTCGCCGTTGCAATAGCGGTGCCGCACTTGGGCATTTCTGTGTTTCCCCGCCGGGTTCTTGGCCGCCAGGTCGCGCCCGCTCCGCGCCCGCCAAGTCTGCCGCGCAATCCAGAGGGCTGGTGGGGTTTGAACACGGGCTTTTCCACTCGCTACAGCACCACCGAGCTTCTGCTGCCGGCCCTTGGCTCCAGAAACCGGAGCTTTAAGAAAAGCTCCAGGTACCATGAGTCTTGCAATTAAAATTAATAGTTGGTAACACTCGGATTGGAATGGATTTCATCCTGCCTCTTGCATGTAGGCAATTCACTCCCTTACCCCCAACCGGTGTCTACTCTTAGTACCTTAGTACTTAGTATAGAGGTCGTTATTAATGTAATAATATCTTCCAATCGCAGGTTGGTCTTTATGCCAAGGTACTTTGCCTGTGGGCCTCATTCTGGCCATACTTACTGTTGCAGTTACTCCTAATTTATGCAAGTAAACCGTGAGGCTTCTGGTGCAATCAGGTATACAGTAATAAATTCTAACTCCATCTATGGCCCTCTGAAATAAATTTGAACTCTATTTATATCTTCAGTTGTCTGCTGAAAAGCAGATCTGGTTTCAAAGTTTGGAGTCCGCTTGAGGAAAGACAAATTTTTCTAGATACTGTAAAAGGCATTTTTACTGTACTTAGATGTGTGCAGCACAAATGTGATTGAATTAAATTAATGTGTTGATTATCCAGCAAATACCCTGGCTTTCACCCCATCATCATTCCAGAAAGGAGATAGAGGTAACAAATGAAGGACTTGTCTATATGAGAAAATACTATGATACATCTATACTGGCATAATTATGCCACTCTACTTATGCCAGTAAATTTTCCTGTGTATATGAAGCTCTAGGTATTGTACTAACCTCATTTTAAAATACAGGGAAGTGAGGTTCAGAGTTAAGGCCCTGCAAATTACAATAATATTTTTACATGGCTGAACAGTAATCCTTGATTACTCACCTGTATAGTCAGGTGGGTAAGAGTCTGAAGAAACAGGACTGAGATGGTCACAGACAGCACAATGGCAATAGTTTAAAAAAAATTAAAAAAATCAGTTTTATGGCTATGAGGTTATTTGCACTTCTAACTTCATAAACTAAAACGTATCCAGGTAGACATACAGAGCATACTACAACAGAAGCACGAGGAATTCCTACACAGAATATCACCACAGTATTGATGGGGGAAGCCAAGAGCTACTAAAAGGATCAGCTTGGGATAAAGTTTGTATTTTACTAGTTACATGTTTCACTTTAAATGACTCACGATGAGTGAACTTTAGCAATTCGCTTTGACTTGTATTTTATATTTGTACTGTGGGCAATTACGGTTAGCAAGTAAACCTTTCTTTTCATGCACTGAGAGAGTCTTGCAATTACCTGAAGAATGACTGGCAAAGGTTTATCTCAAGACAAACTAAAATGTTTTTTAAATTTGTCAATGTAATGACAATTTTTCCAAACAAAGCACAGCAGAAACATGAGATTGTTGCTATTTTTGTACTGTGGCAGTGCCTAAAACAGAGCCAAGTGAGGTAGGTACCGCAGTAGACTGTGCCCTAAGAGCAGTCTCCCACAGAAAAGTACATGGAAAGGGCCTTACCTGCATCCCAAGTCTGCTGTGCAGGCTGGCTTTGCAGGACTGCGATGGGCAGCGGGCTCCCTCCGTATGCTTCGCTTTGCTTGCGCATCTATTCAGTACGTAATTCTCACTAAGCAGACACGACAAGAAGATAATTAGGGAAGCACTGCAGTTTGTCAGGTGTCTTGTTAGGACCACGTTTCTACTGCTTTTGTTGTTGTTAGGGCTGACTGGCTAGTTCACTTTGGCATAAGAGAATTCAATTATTTTCTACTTACGCTGAGGCTTGGGGAGGATCACATTAATGTGTTCCCTTACCTAAAAAGGTTATAAAAATGTGCGACTCACTGACTCAAGAATTACTTAGTATTGCCTTTCCCTGATGTTTAACAACCAGAATGGTTGTGCTGGGCAGAGGACTGCCTTAAGCCAATTCAGCTGAATGAGAAAACTAGAGGGCAAGCAAAAAATGGCAACACAGAAGAAATGTGCCATGATTAGAGGCTGCCAAGAGATTTCCCTGTCTGGACTACCTTGGTACACAGCCAAGTCAAAACCTCATGTCTGCCACCCACTTTAAGATGTCCAACTTGTAGCAAACTGTCTAAAACCACTCCTCCATGCACTAATAGTATTAACAGTGTCTTGCTTGGATTCTGCATGTTCACCACCTCCAAGTCCATCAGCTATTCTTATCATAACCTATTTAAACATCACTAGAATTCTATCTTTTGTGAATGCCATGAGGAGACCAAAAAGAGGAGAGCATAGGGCCAGGAACACCCAGGGGATACAGCCTGATGCTCTTCGTGCTACTTCTCCAGCGGTGCAGGCTGCCACTGACACCAGAGGTCTTCCTTCAGCTCTGCGTTGGACTGAGTAATTGTGCAGGCTCGAGATGTGCCAGAAAACAGGTTTTTGCCCGTCATATCCTACTCCACAACTGCACGACTGTTAGACCTGGTACAAGGAAAACGGGACATGGGGCTGGCGGGCAATGAAGAAAGAGCGGAACCATCCAGTTTGAAAACAGCCTAACATTTCATCAAATCAGATGTAAAATCAAATGGCACCAGTCATAATGCCTGCAAGCTTGATTTTTAATGGAATTGGGGCAGTTAAGCAGATAAACTTCTAATAAGATTTTCAAAGGAGACTTTAATTTCTTAGACACTTTTAAAAATCTCACTAAGCACTTGCCTAATCACCTTTAAAATCTGTCAGAGACAGCTCATCAGAAGGCACAGTGCTAAGAGATAGATTATACTCACTATACTGCATATTTTCATACTATTATAGTATAGGTCAAATATCTAAGAAATAATAATACTTACAATAATAATAATAGCTTTTAATCTTCCTCTAAAATCCAAGTTTATATGTAGATTAGGATTTAGTATTTCTCGTTAAGATCAGCCAGGCAGTGTATGTTTTATCTGGCTTATTTGGGAGGTTGCAGGTATAGAGAGTGCCTCCTGGAGACAGCGAAGTGCCAGCCTCACCGACTCTGCTTCACCTTTATATTCACCTGATTTCTGGTAGCAAGGAAGGACAGTAAACAATTCATGGAGCTTCAGGGACAATAAAATTGTATCAAATACACAACTTGTTATTTACATTTAAATCACTGAAGCTGTTTTAGTTTTGGCCACTCCAGCATTGCCCGAGCATAGGAGAAGGCAAACGGTATTTCCTGAGAGGAAAGGTGGTTCTGTCAAGAAGAAGATGAGCTTTCTAAGGATACCTGATTTCGTAATTTCTTTCTTTCCCAGGCTGCCCAGTAAAACAGTATCGATCAAACCCCGTCCTTCATGGCTTGTCTTCTTCTTTGAATAAGTGAGGTATTAAACAAGCCTGCCACTTCAGCCTTACTAAAATAGGATATGCACTGTTTAGCAACTGCACAGGTCTCCTTGGGAAAGATGCCTCAGGCAGAAAAGAGCATGTGAGAGAAGGTAAGGAGTATTTTTAAGAGGTCATCATAACTGCCCCACTTCCTATGGTTTCCCAGACCTGTCTGCAGACAGGGAACCGCCTCGCCACAACAGCGCAGATTTCCCACTGCATGCTGAGAAACGCGTATGCCTTTGAGCTAGCCTCAATATCCCGGTCCTGCATAACAGCAGAGGTGGTAAGGTAGGTAGGGGCAGGCTGATGGGGGCAGCAAAATCAAGATTCAATTTTGCATATGCTGAAGAGAGGCTTTGAGCTGACACTGTAGATTACACATAAATGCACAGCAGCTCGGTGGTGAAAGGCCTTGAAGCCAGCTGTAACGTGAGGACTCTCTATGCTCCTGCTCTGGCATATCCAGCCATTTACTAAAACAAGCCCTTCATGAGTTTGTCTCTGCAGAACCCAATGTCCATTTTGGACCTGCCTTTGTCACCTGATACACTATTGTATGCAAAAGAACAAAGAACTCTCATTTCACTCCTTAACTTGGAAGCTCTTCCTAAACTGGCCCACCATCATTAACTAGGTTTTAGACAGAACAGATGTGGAACTGATAATATTGTAAGATTATTGCACGTATTTCCCTCTGTTACAATAAAAACGGTTTCTACAATAAATCCATCTGTAGATGCCAAAAAAGTCTTTGATCAGCTTGAGTAGTCATTCATCTTTTCCACCCTTGAGATGATGGGATTCAGACCAAAATTCATTACTTGCCTAAGATTAATGTACTCAGCTAAAGCTGCCAAGATACTTATTAAGAGTTACGAATTGAAAAGCTTTGGGCAGAAACAAGGTACTAAGCAGGGCACTCCCTTATCTCCTTTATTGCTTGTTTTCTCTATGAACTCTGATGCAAGGACTTTGCTCCAGCAGTGTTATATTACTCCTAAAGAAGGGAGGATACTAGGTTGCACTCTCTTCTGACAGCAAATCACATACTGCCACTAAATGTAGTATTGCTGCCCACTATACTGTAAAAATATTGTACTTTGTGGAGAATTAAATTCTCACCTTGGATCTTGCCTGGGTCCATTTAGAAGCTTTTGAAGAGTTCCACTCTCTCCCCACTATGACATCTGTCACACATAATGGACTCTATGTGACCAAAAATTATTGGTCCTTTTAAAATTAAAATTATCTTCAGTCACTCAGGTTAAAAAGATTTATGTAACTGGAATAACCTAACTCTATTACTGGTTTCTTGGAAGACACTGCTAAGATTAATCTTATCTCCCATTTTATTTTCTATTTTCAAGTTCTTAGAGTTCTTGTCCTGGTTAAATCTTGTTGCAAAAACCAACAGTGAATGATATATTAAAATTTATTCAGGCAGGCGGCAGATACAAAAATCAAAGCTAATAGCTCTATGAGAAAAGAAATCAAAAGTGGTCTGGCAATCCAGAAATCTTACTACTTGGTCACAGAGCTGCACCCAGTGGCTGATGGTGAGTATGAGCAGTGCACTACTGGCCAGTGCTGTGGAGCGGCTGTCTTGTCTGTCAGGGCTTTCCAGGCAGGGCTAGGGAGTCCGCACTCATGGAGCTGCGCTAGGGCCTGGGGGTTAAATAGGCCTTCAGGATGGACTAGGTTGTGGTGATGAATGAAGGCTGTGTGAACTGCCTGCATGCAGAGCTCTCTCTATTTCTCTATACCAAAGAAGAGGCTACAATGTTGCATATTACGCCTTTGGAAGAGCAAAAGAAATACACATATTCCATCCAAATACACCTCTTTACTTCTATGTTCTGTTGATATTTTGTGAAAAAAAAGAACCCATTTTATATAATGATTAGAAGCATCATAAAAGAGTGAAGCATCATATCTCATTTTTATTCCCCATATAAATGGCACCTATAACAAATTTTACGTAGTTTAGAACCTCTATTAATTTTTTCTAAACCTGTGCAAGTCTAAATCACATTGCCAGAGTTCAGTGTCACTTTTGGCTGCATAAGTCAGCAGTGAAACAGTCCCATCTCTCCTCCTCCACTGTGGCTGCTCATCCTCATCCCATGTCACTTACCTCCTTCATGCTGGCAAAACTGTTTGCGCAGCTGCAAAATGAACAGGCCCAGGGAACTGATCTGGCTGGGAAAAACAAATGTTTTGGGGGCCAAGTTAAAATTAACTTGGATCAGTTCCCTGATCTGGTTCACTGTGTGGTTGTCCAAATCCTTGTGCTCATCCTGTGCAGGGCAGGAATGAGTGACTGAGGTGGAGAAAGGGCCAAACTTACCTTTTTTGACAGTGTTGTTGGCTTCTGCCAATTTAAAGTGGTTGTGGAACTGTGGTGTAAGGAAACTTAGCCAGCTTTTTAAGGAAGGAAGAATCTTTTCATTTTGAGCACAACTGCAAATGTGGTTTTAGGAGATCTACATTGAGTATAGGGATAGGGCTCACTGATGAATACACAAGGCAAGGAGAAAGAGTGCTGAAAGGGATTCAGTGAGCTGGTAGAGCTATTGCATATGAAAAAAGGCAGCTGCTGGACACTGCATTATGTAGTGAAAAAAAACCCACTGTTGTTGTTCTACTGTTTACGAGCTTACAGAGGCCAAAGAATCGCAAGGATGATTATCAAAAAATTAGTATTTGACTCTTCAAAGGGCAGAATTGCATAAAGAAGCCCATATGCTGGGGCACAGAGTATGCCTGCATTACTATGTCCTGTTCTTTCCAGTTCCAGAGTCTTCCTTTGCTCTTCGCTTAGCGTGCTGAAGAAACTGAACTGAACAGTAGGTAAATTAGTATTTAATTAGTCTTCTCAATGCAGTGGGTGGATTCTTAGTGAGTTCTCAATAACAGATGGTCCTGGGAATATCTGTACATGTATTAGCTTCTGTTTGCACTTTCAGGATGAAATTACTGTGTAGGTTTCAAACATCCTGGCAGTCACACAGTATTGAAAAAGGTTTTCCGTATGACAAGAGTATTAAGACCTATTTCAAACTCCGCTATTTTCTTTCTTGAACAAAAATAGCCAAATTTTTGATACACAGGTTGAGCATCTTTAAAAACAACTCTGACTAAACTTTATGTACTATTGCACAAATCACTAATCACATCTGTAAATCCTCATTATAAGTAAAAATTGCAAAGTCAAGCACTTAAAAGTTATGAAAGATCAACATGAATGTTGCTGATATAATCTTAATTAACTATTCGGTTCAGGTGCATCTCAATACTTGTTTTTAACTGTGTGCTCACCTATGTTTTTTCCAAAAGATTTCCGTCTCATTCAAAGAACAGAACAAATAGTGATCAGATAATGGATAGTGATTTTGTTTTCTCCTTTGTTTATTGCATGTACCACAGCCTTATTTATTGCATGCTGTTCAAATCTACTCTGAAGATCCAATAATTAATTTAATAATAAACTTTATGGTTCTCATCATTGTAGGGCCCAGCTAGGCCTGGTTATCCCTGGGAGCCTGAGTTTATAATCAAATCTATTTTGCTTTCTCCCTAGTTTTCCTTCATTCTATCAGCTGATCACAATCTTGCTCTCTGGCCTCCCATGTTATCTCTTTTTTCCTACCTAAAAGCTTCTCATTCCCACAAATGCTTACTTTCTAAATTCTTATCCTAAACTCACTACCTTGTAGTCTCAATTTTCCCCTGAGTTTTTTCTTTATCCTTTCACCAAGCAATTAGTTCCATCTCCCCACGCCTCATTACTCAAGTGGTCTCAGTCACGCTCAAAGCCGGGTTCTAGCCAATATGAAAAGTGTCTTTGCAATATTTATTTGCAAAACTAAGACTTAACTGAGGGTGGCTTATGGCTTGCAGCTCATCTCTTGATACAAAATTCATCTTTTCCTTTCCTGCCAGATTTTATTTCTCTTCCTGAGTGGACAGAAGCACCAGAGCCTCTCTCTCTTTCTCAAACAAAACAAAACAAAACAAAACAAAACAAAACAAACAAACAAACAAAACCCAGTTCTTTACTATTTTCCATACTTAAAAAAAATGTTGCTATCTTTTTTTCAGGAATACTTGAGCTGTTTGACATTTTCCATACTTATTCAGACCTGAGGCACACATCTAGGACACTTAATGTTTGACCAAGTTCTAAACATGTAAAATCAATATGCTCTCAATATGGGAAGTACAGGGCAACCTTAATTATAGGTGGCGATCTGTCTACTAATTTAAAGAACCAAAGCATGCTATGCATATCCAGAGATTCTGCTGTAGTAGAGGTGTCAGAGAGAAGAAAGAAAAAGATTTCATGACTTATCAACACTTAGGAAAAATAATTTTCTAAATTCCTCAGTCAATAACTCCTTAAAATGGCAAAAAAGTACAATGCAGAAAGAAGGTACTTATGTGCGTCTCTTCAGTCAGTTACGTATGAAGTAGTTTTCAATGTAAAGCATTTTATCTGGGTTTCTAAAAGTACCAGCTTTACAGACAAACATCCTAATTCTCCGTATGGAGATCACCACAGAAAGCTCACAGACAACTGCAGATAGTAAGAGACAGCAATACTGCCTTACTCTAGCAGAAAACCCGTAGTGGCCTTACAGCCAATGTGCAACTGGTTAAGCTTCTGCAGCATCCAGCCTCTCTGTACATGAATCCTATTGCACAGAGTTGCTTGTGTGCCTAGAAGATGGCACTGACATATATATCACCCTCATTAGGCAAACATACACTTGTCAGAGAGCAATCAGATGGAGCAGTATAACAATTTATGGCTTGCAGTAAGGCAATCTTGCACTGTGATCTCATCAAATCTTGAACAAAATAGGTCAAGCTTGGTCAGTGTTCAGATGAGATACACTCTAAGGAAAACACAGATACTGTAAGAAACGCTGGGTTAGGGTCCAGCTGACAGAACTGCCGATGCACTGTTCCAAATCCAGGCCACATTCTCTGTTGCCCAAGTACCCCAGGCAGGTCCCTAGTCTGTCACAACTGAGGGCCACTGCACTGCTGGGACCATATTTCTCACTTTTCAGACAAGAAATAAAATTACAGTTATGCCTTGTGAGTAAATAAATAAATCATTCGTCCTTTTGCTACAGACATGGCATTCAGAGCAACATAAATGGAGAAAAGAAGCTTGTTTGGCTCCTATAATCCTAATGATACAAATTTCTTGCCTTGTCTTTTAAAAATCCTTCGTTAAACCTTTTCAACACTAAAAGAGATAAACTTAAAATTGTTTTAAGACTACAAACATCATAAATGCTTTCTAGCAAAACATACGCAAAATAAATTATACAATCTGTTCCTTTACAGATATACTCCTTTTCCCTTACATTCACACCATCCATCTATTCACACTCCCATTTATCAACCCTCCACTCAATTCATTTCCCCAGATACTGTTGACTAGCATCAGTTGTCATTTTAATGTGGTTTCATTCTTATACTGATTTTAATCTCCTTAGTTCAAATACTGTATCTTTTATTTGCCCATAAAACATTATATGCATGTAATATATATGTATTATATACGACACAATATGTATGTCTAACTGTCACGTTCCAAAAAAACCATAAAGTTTTATCCTCAAATCATTAAAGACAGTGACAACTATGCTTCTTGGGGAATTAAGTAATTAGAGTTATAGTGTGATTAACAAGTTGAAACTTAGTAAGGACACCAAACCGCCCACAGTGGCCCAAGAGGAAAGTGCTCATGACAATTCCGGTAACTGCAGGAGGTCAGGACACTGCTTTCCTATCTCACTCACAGCGTAACACACCTTCTGTAGAGTGATTGCCAAGGCCAAAAATGAATTTACAAACCTTGCACTCTGTGTATGACCATGCTGTTTGGATGTGTATCTGGAAACAAAAATAGTTTCAAGATTTTTTAGGTCAAAAAACTTTCAAATTTTATGTGCTTGCTTTGTTTTGATTTTTATTTTACTTTGCCTTATGTTCCTTCGTCTTTGACAAAAGTGAGCCGGAGGAGCAATGCCTGCCTTATCGTTGATTTGTGGTGTATAATCACGTTAAAGACAGATCACTGCTCTCTTAGGTACTACAGTGCCATTTATAACCAACAATTATCTTTGCATGGTGCAGTTCTCATGATCTAGTGATTATAAATGCTTGTTATCAGTGCAGAGCCAGCTACATACTATGTGCTTCTCCTTAAAGCTGATTTGATTTTCCAGTGCTATCTGTCATCCTTGGAGTTTTCTCCAGCACACAGCTCAGTTTTCAATCTGCAGATGCTGAGTGTGAGGTCCTTTCGAAGTGATCTGCGTGAGGCACAATCTGTGTACTGTTCCCACCTACTACTGGCAAGGTCTGCAGTACAAAACCCAAGAACAACAGCATATGACACAGGGAACTCTCCAGCCATCACACTATTCTAACAGGAAGCCCTACCAATGGCAGCAACAATTCTGCAAACGCCAAAATAAAGGACAAAGGGGTTTTGAATACAGTGGAATTGTCTACAAAAGGGAAATGCACCAAAACATTCTAGTTGGTTTTAAAATTAGCTGGAGAAGACACAAAGAAGTCTAAGCTTTAATGACCTCAGTACCATAATATGCCACTAATTAGCTCTATGATGTATAAATGGGAACAAAATAAGGAGTGACAGATTAGGGCAGCCAGTGGTTTACCAAGTCTCGTCTTTCCTACTGTGGCCTGTACTTGATGCTTTTTAGTTGTGTCTCCACTATCTTTTAATTGTAATCAGGACTGGAACTGCTGTTACACACTATGCAAACATGCACCAAGACTCTGCACGTGCTCTTTGATCTTTTAAGAGCAGCTCTTCACATTCATTTCCCTGGCTGATATTTGTGCAGTTCCTGCTGGGCATGCACATGCCTTCATTTTTTCTCAGTCAACCTTCTCTGTCTCCTCCTATCCTCAACCAGTTAGGCCCACAGGGTGGTTCCTCCCCCACCTGCTTCTGCAGCCTACATTGTGCCTGTTGCCCTTCGTGATTACTTTTCTTTGAATATTAACCTCCCTTGTACAGCTCCTAAAGTTTCATTCTCTTTCTCTCCTTCCCACCTAATGGAGACCACATTATCTTCTTCATCATAAGAAGGGAGTACCTTATATATTCAATAACACTTTTAAATGTGTAAAAACAAAACCGAAACTCAATAGCCTTGAGTTCTCTATTCCTCCAATTCAATGAACAAGAAAAAAGTGACCTTAACCTACGCTATCTGTATTTTGAGTGTGCCAAAGGACCCAAAATGTCTATTAGAGGATGTATGTTCTACTCTGGTGGATCTTGACAAGTAGAAAACCATCAGAGTGGAGCAGTGATGTGTGACACCCCTTCCACACTACTAGCAGAAAGGGCTGAAAATAACCTGAAGCCTGTTAGTAAACCAACTGCTCCTGAGGTCATGGGTCTGGTCCCTTCTTTTGGTACTTCAGTAACATGCATGTCAAGAGGTACAGAACATTATTCTCTGCATTTTTTTCTGTAAGTTAACTATTTCTCCTTAGAGGGATACCAGCATACGCAACCTGGTGAAGAAAGAGATCCAGAAGTCTCAAATACTGTATCGTTCCCAAATGCCTCATTCCTCCTTAAAATCCACCAAACTTCCTTAGACCCCCCAAAGGATCTGTCCTTTGAGGATTCTCGGAAGTGTTATACATTTCTATACATCCAGGCACTTAAACAGATCTCCAGTTCAGCTTAGCATATGTCATAAGCAGTCTATCAACACTGAGAATCCACTCTGAAACACTACCAGTTTACTAAGAGGACTGTTGCATCCAGCTTTCCTACTGCTGAATAATCCCTGATGGTCCAGTGTTCCTCCTGCTAGGATAGTCCGTTTGTGCATGTGCTGCACGGTGTGAGTGTTCGTCTTCTTCTTCTTTTTTTTTTTCCACCCTTTTAAAAACTCATCAGCTCAGTGGCTACTAAGAATATAAATGCAGCAAAAAGAATATTAGAAACAAAGTAAGCTATTATATCACTGGCAAATGATAGGTCAGAATTCTTACACTAATAAAATGGATGACTAGACTTCACAATCTAGAGCACTGCACTGACATACTGGCTAGGTATACAAGCTGTCAAGAAGGAAGTCCCCTGCAGGTATGCAGGTGCTGCTTGCGCTGGGGTGGGGCACAGCTCAGCAGCCACATTTAGAAAAGGAGTCCAGCACTTTTAAAGAGACTGTGCACCTCTTACCAGAAAAACAGATAACCTGTAATTTAATAATTCCACTGTTTTCCATTAAAGATTTGCCATAAGCAGGAATGCTGTAGTTCTCTTTCCACCACAATGAATATTTTAATTATCAGGTACACATTTAGCGGGCAGAGGGTGTCTAAGAGGACTTCAGTCCTCTCATTGGGCTGGCCCAGCAGAGGGTGCATTACATTATTTTTCTCACATCCCTATGTAGACTAATGTTGTGTTTGCCCCAGTCAAGTTTTATGAACAAAAGATAATTTAATTCTCCTCTAGCAGTCATACATAGAGCCAACTCCTTGATGACAGACCTTTCTTCCTCCTCATAGTGAGGTGACACTTGCCTTCTAGTGTTATTACATAGGAAAGTAATGTCAGTTGTGCACTACTACCAGCAGATCTTGTGAAGCCTAAGCCTCACTTTCAGCAAGACAGACATGATAAAATCTTCCCTCTTTCTTCAATAACATGACTAATATATGTATAAATTCCCTTCTCTCATTTGCCAATATCTGTCTTATCTCTGGTTCTTTCTTAGACAAAATTTCAATCACAGAAGACATGTCTCTACTATGAACAGGCAACCCTAATTCTGGTATGAGCTGCACAGCATGCCGCCATTCAGTGCTAGACAACTGAAGCTCAAGATTTGGCACCTACAAAACATGGTAACTGGAATGATTGCTCCTGACTCTTCGCTGGCCTTGTGAGATAACAAGGGGGCTAGTACACTCTTTTCGCAAAGGAAACAGCAGGCTCCACTTCGTGTTTCTTTCCAAAGCAGGTGGATGATGCACAACTGAAAAAATGTGGCAAGTATTTATCAAATGGATTCACTATTAAACACTGTGTACAGCAAGTAAGGGGGGTTTTGAGTGGGGAGGCCCACCTGGAATTTTGGCAGCTTTTCCAAGAAATCATCTATGAATCACTAGAAATGAGTTTGAAGTGTGCGCTGCAGGCAACAAGCGTGACCTTAGGGGCCATGTATATTGACAGAGTAGCACCTGTAGGTAGAGAAAGCAATCGCTGGCATAAGGAGTGGCAACACGTTAATAAAAATTGAGGGCAACCTAGGGAGTAAATTACAAGTATTTTTTAGTAATAACATAAGTTTAAACAACAAAATCCAAAGAATGCAACAGGCCATACTAAAACCACTCAGCTAGCTTGCTAGTTTACTGTATCTTAAGATCACAACAATAATAACTAAACTGGAGTTCCCATAATACTCTCAAATTCCTGGGTGTGCCTCCCAACTACATTTCAGCCTCACATCAGAGTGAGATGTGGGCAGTCATGAGGCTCCCACCTTGTCTTTCATGACCAGGCGAAAAACACACACACCCTGGGAGCTGCCAGGGAACTGTGACACCTGTTGGGCAGGTCCGTGCTCCAGAGGACTGGCAGAGCGAGAGCGTGCTTGCCACTCACACCACTTTTACTTAAGCAGCTTCCACTTGTTATTTGCTCAAATACGAAAGCATACAAAGTATATATTCTTTCCCATATGAAAGCTTAGTATCATGGGAATATTTGAAAGTAAAGTCAACTAAAGCTGGTGTTCCTTAAGACCTGATTCTCATTCATTGGGAATCAGCGGGAGCGATTCCAGCGACTTTTACAGATATCAGCTCCTTTAGAATTGTTAGATATCCCAATTTTAGAGCTACACTGGCTTTTTTTCAACCTGCAGTATCACATTCAAATTTACAAATAGGGGCTTAGTCCTGAATAAACACTCCCTTTCAGAGCAAAGAGTTGCATTTGAAGCCTTCCCATTGATGGCCTTGTTCTTTTCTAACTTGCTCTTTTTTAACATCCACTGATGTTTGAAAAAAGTGGAAATATTCCTATTAAGCTCTGAGGAATAGTAGAAGAGGCTTTAAGTCTTCCGAATGACCTTTGCTAATCTAAAATCTTTTAAAACATACTTAAAAAATTAAAACTAGAGATTCTCCTTTATGGGAAAGGCAGCTGTCCAGGCTAAATGAGGTCAGTCTGTAGTTTAAAAACAGCTTTTTGAAATTCCCAGTTAGCAAACCCACCTCAAATCTTACAGCATTAGGTAACCGCATATACCCCACAGTGAATGACCAGTAGGTAATTCCAATTTGACTATAAAACAGCACGACATTTTGCACTATCTGTTTATATTATACCAAGTTGAGCTTGTGGTTCTGCCAAACCCAGGTTCACAATAGAGTGGGAATTTGGTAGGAGTTTCAAATAGATCAAAGAGAAGAAAAAAAGAAGTAATTCAGAATTTGGCCAGTGACAAAAGCAAAATAGATTATTTTCTGTTCTCCACCACCAAAGACAGTTGCTTTTCTGAGCAGAAAGAACAAGATGAAGGTAGAGAAGAAACTGTTGTTGCAAACTCTCATATGTGAAAGATATTGTAAAGCCTTGAAACTGTGTTGTCTTAAGACATTTTTAACCTACTGTTGCTTTTGTCTGCAAATTAAGATCTATTCCTCTGTCTCAGAGAAAGCAAATACTGTGATCTGAATGCTTTACATCTTTATGCTAGGAGAGGCCACAGATGGGGAAGCAGTTTGATCAATGTGGGAGGGATTAGCAAAGAATAACAGTAAGATATATTATACCATCAAAAAATGACATGTCTGGAAGGAAAGTTATGAGCATAAATTAATACTGACCTAAGCCAGAATAACTTGCTCTCTTCAACATCGGCAGCTGTGTAGTTATGAGGGAGTTATCTGGCTTTGCATACTTTTTCACATCTGTCAACTAAATCAGAGATAAAAATACTAAAATCCAGCATAAGGGGACATTATATGGATTTGTGACCCTCCTTGAAGGACCTAGGTCTTTAAAATAGCAAACATATTACATTAGGACACAGGTATACTTCTCCCGCTTTGTGACAGATACAGTATTGGTCCAATACTGTGCCTGTCCCATTATGTAATGGAAAATCTATACCTATTTTTCTCTGATGAGCTCTCCGAAACTTCCAAACATGGGTAAACAGAACTACAGTATATGAGACAATAAGTTTGGCACATATCTATGAAACTTCATACTTCTGGGATGAGCAAAATGAATAAACTCTTGTTTTAATTGCCTTACAACACCATGTGTGAGCAAAAGCAACAGTGGGAACAGACTGTAAGAGGACAGAGAGATTTTCACAGATGTAGCTCATACAGCAATTTAGTGATTCTTCATTTTCAACTTCACTAGTGATTTGTAAAGACTAAACTGGGAAGCCTTAATAGAAATAGGAAGTGCCAACATTTCTCAGCATGTAGCCGGCAAGTTAGTGAAATCAGCGGTATGTTGTATTTCCCCTGCCTGCAACATTTCAAGTTATGTTATGGTTCAGCCTAAATAACAAGGTGATGAAAATGCAGGGGTATAACATGCCTTTATTTCAGCAACACATACGACACAAATACTAAAATACCTAAAGTATAACATTGTCTTGAACAATTCTGTTCTAAACCTTCAGGTGCCAGTGAGATATTTTTTGTTTTTGCCTCATGCTTGAAAAATACTACGATGGGAGCTGCTCTTAAACTATATTCTAAAGTGGCATAAAAAAATCAGCCAAACCAGAATTCAGTATCTTTTGCTCTCATTTAGAACAATAATTGCCCTTTCAATTCATAAAAATTTTATATTCTTTTATACCTTATAATATCAAACTATATTTTAGGTAAAGAGGTTATGTTCCAAATGGGTCATGCAAAATGATGTAATTTTAATGTATTAAAAGATATAAGGACACTAAACTATAAATATATAAGCAAATTTTTAAAAATTGCATGCATGTGCAGACATAAAACAAACAAAAAAATCAACCTCAATTTATAGTCATCAGGGAAGGTGATGAAATTCCATGTGATTCCCTTGGTATAGCCACCAATATGACTTGTAGCTTACAGCAAGCAAATAATGTTTTCATACAGTAAGAAGAACAGGGAAGGGAATTGTAGAAACAAAGTAAATGAAAGCAGTGGTGACAGACATGAGAGGTGATAAATATACTCCTTACATAGTAGAAAACTACCTGTTTTTTTAATTTAATTTGTTTTCTGCTGGATTAGCATAATGAAACCGCTCAGACAAATGCAAGGACTAGTGCAAAAGAGAAAGGTAGGACTGCAGTGTAAGAAAGATATGCTTAGCCTGCCATGGAGCCACTGCCTTGAATAAGGTAGAAGGCCATTGCTCAGGAACAACGGTAGTGTGTAATGTCTCAGGAACTTTCAGCTCCAGAACGATGCCAGAAAAGGGAGGAGGAAGCAGCTGGGCCTCCACTGTAGTGTCTAAATGGACAGCGTAAGGACACTGGAAAATACAGAGAGGCAAGCACCCTGCTGCTCAGAGCACAGAAATCTTCGGTCAGGATCGGGCCACTCAGCACGGCACTGGCCCAATCGGAGGCCAAACCGGTACACACTGGCCTGCAGCACCAGGCCACAGCACACTGGCCCCTTCCTTGGCAAGCAGTGCTGGACGTTGCACAGAAATGAACCCGGGGGCTTCTCTATAGAGCTGCAGACCTCAGTTCCACAGGGCATGGGGAGAGGAAGTACTTGGTGTCAAACGCTGGCAGAGATAAACTCTCTAGAGCACACAGGGTCTGAGGTAATGCAACAGCCTTATTGAAGGAAATCAGTATGTTCACTTCTGTTTTGACAGAGGATATATTTTCTAAATAGTTCTAATACCATGTAGTATTATTTTCATCCTTATTATTAGTAATGTGATGGTATAAGCCTACCATTTGGTATTTCTTTCCTTTGTGAAAAAGTTCTTCTTCTCTTGCTTCTCATAACAGAGTGGACCTTGCTCAAAGATGGACCATTTCTAAAAGCTTTTTATAGCACACTGAAATCTATGTATATGGCCAACTTGGCTTAAGCTGGTGTGAAGGCTGAAGTCTTGGGGTAGAACGAATAGTCTGGATTTGGGCTCACTTGAACCATATTTTTACTGACTTAGAATAATTTCTTGCATCTCACTCAGTGCAATCTATAGTTCTGACCCTCATAAAATACATCTTTGAATTACCCTGAGTTCATGCAGGCAGTGATTTCAAGTGTTAGCTTTGAAACATAGAAATTCAGTTGACATAGTAGAGCAAATACAGAGCAAAGGAAGGCAGAAAGATGAATATTTCAGGAAAACCCTATACAAATCTAAAGTAAAATCAAATTTTAAAATGAATTTTCTTCATCCTTCTTCTTGACCCTTCTTTTTACTTCCCATGAACACTGAAGCTCCTCTTGCATACAAATACATATAGAAAGCAAATCTCAATGTCCTACAGGAACACTGGAAGAAGCTGAGTTTATCTTCACATCCAAGCATAGATGTGACAGAAGAAATATCAGCACCTTAAAACAATATTACCTGGCCAATAACAGCCAGCTCAACAAAGGTATAAACAATTATCAAAGAACATTACAAATATCCATAAAATGTTGAAGAATAATCTTAAGTGTCAAAGGAAACAAACCAACATACAGAACCAGAAAAGGCTACATTAGCGGGTTCCATTTTTTATTGTGAATTATTCTCTGAATTGTAGTTAAGAGGCACAGTAAGATATTTTCCATGAGTAAGTAGAAGACCTGTTATTCTAAATACTTATAAACAAGGCTGCAGCTGGGGTGTGGTTTCACCGAACACAGTGGTCAGTGGCAGGCTTAATGTATTGCCTCTTCTACTCCTGCCCTCCACACCACCACTCATTCTTCCTTTCTGACTGCAGCCCACCAATCCCTTGGGTTGTGCTTATACAAACATTTCTTTCAAGGTCATGACTATTACTGCGTTCCTCTTCCCAACCTGGCCACCTTATTCCTACCATTTGCTGTCTCCTCAGTCAGTCATTACAACTCTGTGAGGCACCTTATCTGGACCACTTTTAAGAACAAGCGTGTGTACGCAGCTCCGTGGTCAATGCATGGATTACATTCACAGATCAGTGCAGCGTCTCCATTTTTTCTCTACTCTCCTTAGCCTCATGTAATCTAAACTTCAAGCTTTTAAACTTCAGCCATTAACACCAACACTGAAACACATCCAACAACCTCTTAGTATCTACATAGTTCTTTCAAGTAAATCCAACATTTCTTGAGAAGTTAAATCTGTTTGTTTTGTGATGATTTGGAACTGAAAACAGACAGCCTGGCTAGCTGGAACTTAAAAATGCAGTATCTACAGTGAATCCAGTTTATTTTTTGGCATCATACTGTGTTTGTCTCAGTTGTAATAATAGTTACTATGTTTCAGAAAAATAGCTAGCAACCAGATAGCTCAGATATATTTCAAAAAGCCAAAGCCAGTGCATTTTTTTCACTTGTTCGACAGTGTCATTCATTTACACACTCCTTACTAAATCACAGGGTGATTTTTAATAGGAAGAGAAATGTGGGATTGCCTGAATGGATAACTGGGTTATAAGTGGGTCAAGTTACCCTTTGGAAGAAGTGAGCAAACAAAATGTGAAGCAGAGAAATCCACTGCCTTTCTCCTTGGAGCTTCATGCAAATATTCTCTGGAAACTCACTCCGGCTCATTGTCTAGGGCTCAATCACAGTACCAGGCCTCCAAGGAGGTTTCACTAACACCTTATGCATTCACTACCACTGAAAAATCCTCATGCCTTTCCCTCCACTTCCATTCCCTGCTCACTCCTGTCCCCATTGCACTCATTTGTAGTGCTGGTCCTGGTTAAAATGGAACAGTGTTTTTGTTGGTTCGATTTTGACCTCCAGAACAGTCCATGAGCTGGCTCTGCAACTGCTGGTGCTGGCACAAGGAGGGAGATGGTGGGGAAGCAGAAGACAGGAGCCAGGTGGAACTGCAGCAGGGTTAGCTCTGGGTGCAGCTAGAAGATACAGCTGCAGCTGAGCAAATCTAATGGCCTGCTACTGCCAAAAACATCAGTCGCACACCCTTCTTCCCCTCTCTTCTCTCCACCTGTCTGTAGCTGTGGAGCCATGCCCTTTCTTCGATGTGCAGCCAATTCTAAAGCTCAAGTGACCTTTCAGCAAGCCAAGTAAGTGCATTAAACCGCTAGGCAACTGTTCCTGTGTTTTGACTGCATGGAAGCTTAAATGGCCTGCTGAAGGGCCAAACACATAGCACAGGCAGTGCAAGGGACATGTAAGGAGCGCATAGCCAGATGCAGGCCAGGGGGTGACAGAGGAACTGTCCCCTTTCAGCAGCAGTGACCTCTTAGTTTGGCTTAGCTGGAATTGCTTCATTCTTACGCTGTTTTGGCAGGAGTGCTGGTTTATGTCAGCTAAAAATCTTGCGAAACAACATCCTGAGTCTTATTTCAGCCATGCAGATAAGCAACAGACTTCCATGAGTAATTCATGTACCTACAAGTTAAGAACATGCTGCTGTACATTCTGCATCAAAGCCCTACCTCATGAGCCACACATAATTCCACAGGAAACCCAACAAATAGCTTTCAGAGAGGTTCACAGATCTGCATTTAAAAAATGTGGACAATTACACCAGTAATAATTCACTCCTGAATGATAGCTTTAAACACTTCTTATTTATTTAAATTTTGAGATTGTTTTGATTCAAAACATCTGTAACTTGGTTCAAAACAGCTACAACTGCATTTGTGTTAAATTGCTGTCCAAATTTTCATATAAATTACTTCATCAGCTAGCCAGAGTCAGGTCTGAGGCTGTCCCTGACCTCATGCTGCAGTATCCTGTCCCCTAAGTTTTGTTTGTGGGCCTACACTGCAAAGTGGATAACTAAACAGACGCACTGAAAATATTCCATCTGCCCTCTTTTTCTTCTTTCCAAAGAAGTGCCTCAGGCAATAGTTTCAACAGCAACACCAGCTTATTGTATACCCCATCACCCCCCTCTCCCCAACATACTTACACCTGCCAACATTTCACTGATAGCACCTCTTCCCCTGTGCCAGAGTGTGTGGCTGTGTTGTGAATGGGAGTAGAGGATTTATCTAGATAAAAGATCATCTGAGAAAGAAAAGAATTAAAGCCAATTAGTTCCCTTTTCTGGTTCATAACAAGGCTACACAAACAGTGTGTTATGCTGGTTTGAGTGAGGCCATGATTAAAAAGACATTTGGAGGCATTTTGCTTACTATACCTTTGTCTTCCCCCATGGCGTACTCCCCTCCCTGAGCCTCCTCCTTCATCACACCAGAAAATGGGCACTTGACTTCTATGTTGAAGTCAGTAATAGCAGATAGCTCTAAGAAACAGAAACTCTCCATCCATCCGATTATTTATGCAAATACATTTTGTATTTTTAACCAACACAAGTTTTAAAACAGCCCCAAACTCAGCTAAATGGTCATTAAAAAATCTATGGCATCTGAATCAGTAAGGGACCATCTTACAAGAACCATCCAGCACATGAAAAAAAAAATAAAAAGCCATTCAGAGAACGAAGTACTTTCTACCCTACCAGCAGGCGTAACAGGCTGTCCTGGGTGCCTCAGGCATTACTGGCTTTGGCAGAGCAGGCCATGCCATATCTGAACCAGTTAAACTGGCTTCAGACATAATGCAGGAGCCCAAAGGCAGGTACTTATTCATCCAATTGGGAAGGATACAGAAGTTGCAAATAGTGTCAGAGATTCCCATTGCTGTTGTCTCCTCCGACTGCCAGGGTCACTGAGCTAACAAGCACCCTGGAAAGATTGCCAAGCTGTGGACTGTAAATCTGCAACATCCAAACAGCACACTCAGCGTGACATCCGCACAGTGGCAGATTCTGTACACAGCAAGTATGAAAACAGGTGTACTGTAACAATGAGTTAGCCAACAGTGTTTTGACAGTGAATTTAAGGTGAAAGGACTGCAGCTATCTTACAAATGTTACTGGCTTTGCTGTGTCTGTGATAGTTTTCCTGATGATGAAATACTGCTCCTAGTCTGATAAGAAAGAGGTGGGACATATAATTTGCCAACCAAGTAGCTGGGAGCTGGGGTATTTGTGTAATGGTTCCTTGGGTGGACTGTACTCATTTGTTCAGGAGAGATGATTTCTGCTCTTTACTAAGCACATAGTGAAGATAATTTACACATCAACACTATTTCAGTAGTAGGAAAGAAATAAAGTCACAGATCTGCTCAATTAACTCTGAACAAGGTCTCATTTTGGTGGCAGAGTCAAATGATACTTGGGAGATACACTGCTTTCTGCACCTCCTAAGAAAGAAGCCCAGTGGAACTCAACACATTCAAACCAAATCAAGACAGCCTAGTAAGAAAAGTAGCAACACAACCTTCTGCCTTCTCGTGCCCTGTGTGAATGGGGCTCATTTTGTGAGCGGGACTTGTTCAGTAAATTATCTTTTTGATTTAGATAAGTGCACTACTGTCAGTACACTTTTGCTATGTTAGACTTTCAAAAAATGTTTATCATCTTTGTGGAAATGAAGTTACACAAAACGGTGAGAGGATCTAACAGCTCACCACTGCTGGCCCTTCTCTCTGAAGTGTGATTACACTGTTTACATGTTTCTGTCTTCAGAGTTTGTCAGATCTGTTCCCTGAGCCACTTCAAATCACTAACCTAAGATAAAACCGATCCATGAAAAAAGTGTCTATTTTTTTGCTGGCAATGGATCTGAACAGAGAGCATGCAATACATGTTAGAAATGCTTCAATGCTAAGGACAAACAGTGTCATGGCTAAGAGCGATGGAAAGGGCAGAGGAAGGAGAATGAGACTGCTACATTTCACAAGCAATGAACTGTTAGGGCAGCTCAGCTGATCCTCTCTTTCCATCCTGAGCTCACACAAAAAGTGACAGAGCTCAGTGGACAGCAATACCATGAATCACACTTTTTGTCATAAAGATACCAAATGGTAAATTTTCAACAATTGGGTCTCCACTACATGGGGCTCATGAAGATTCAAAATTCTCTCCTTTATATTATCTGCCCAAAATGAGTCAAATTTTGCCTTTTTTTGTGATAATACAGTGGTTGCTTTATTACCTATTAGCCAATGAATTTTAACACAGTCTAAATTTCTGTTATTGATGAGACAAACTACACTTACTTAACATATACTATATTAGCATGCACATAGTTCATGGGATTAGATAATTAGGTTGAAGTTATCTAACAGAATCTTAAAATCATCTTTTATCTGAGTCTAGACAAGCACTCCAAAAAAAGCATGAGGGGCACAAGCTGATATCCCAATTTTATCGATAGACAGGAAACCATTCACTGATCCTTGCTTTTGCTTTTTCTACCTGATACAATCAATGGGAAAGCCAATAGCAGCCAGATCAGTGATGGTGGGAAAAGCAATTCAAACTCAAAAGAAACTGAGTCAGTAAGGAGGCAAGATTTTGAGGAACTTTCAAACGTTCTAATCTAACCATTCTTGAGCCTAAATCATGCAGATTTCAGTTTCACAGAACTACGTGGATTTGGCAGAAATGGTGGCATAAAGCTTTTCTCTACTCCTGCCACTGGTCACTGCTCCCACACCATAGCACCCACAAAGGTGGGTGAACCATGTGATCTGTCTGATAACGCAAGTGCAGGTCTTGCAGAGTATTCTAAAAAGCTGCATTTGTTCACTGGTCTGTCTCACAAGGAAGGGAATTGTACTTCCTAAATACTTTGCATCACAAAAAGACACAACTTTGCAATCAAGTCAGCGTCCTCACTGTGGTTGGACAGCATGTCACAGTGGTGCATTGCTTACATAAAAGGTTTTATCTCCAAGTATTTTAAGATGGCCAAACATCATTTCTGGGCAAACAAAGACAGGGAGAATTCCTTCTTCCGTTCTTAACTAGAAGGAATGGGCTCCACTCTTTCAGTTAAGATGCTAGCTACCATTTAGGTGGTTTCTTTACCTCTAACCTTGCTTCCCAAAATGGAGTCTCTGCCAGTTATTGAAAGTGAGAGACAAGAAGTTCAAGTGATACAACTTGCTGATGACAATCAGCTCAGCGTTGTGAAGTTCTCCTCCTGCTGTCTGCTCTTTAAAGATATTGTCCACATTTTCTGTGCTTTTGTCATCATTCTTGGTTCTGTTTTTGCTTTCAGCATACCAGCAACACACACAGGACTGGTGCTGCACACAGTTACACAGCTGTTTTCAAATTTTTTTGACTGTACTCTCTTCTTCTCCGTTCCTATAATTCTTTCCCCTTTTCATTTATCTTATTCACTTACCCCCAAACACGTATTTGTACCTCCATCTTCATGCCTGCCTTAACCTAAGTCTCCCAGTTCTTTGAGTGAAACAATATACATTTTCTGTTCTCCCTACCCCAAGTCTTTGCATAAAAAAGTATCAGCAAAGTATATGCAGGCTCCATCCAGGCAAAGCTCTTCAAATCCTACTTGCTGTGTTCCAGTAGGGGCCCCTTGCACCTCTAGCAGGTTTTCTGCATTCCTCAGAGCCTCATCAAAGCACTCCCTCCAGGGGCCTTTCTCTCATTTCCCTAATATCCACATCTTTTACCTGCAAAGACACCTCCTGAGACAACTGCCTTTTGCCCTACAACCTTGCTCCTCATAGCTCAGTCCCACAGCTGCCTTGCCTGGACTGGTGAGCCTGGGCTCTCTGAAGAAGAGGGGGCACTGCTAGGCCTGGAGCATCGCGCACAGCTTGCTATTGGTCTACTGTCTTCTCAGACTCTCTCCAATTAGTTGTCTTTCCCTCTGCTCTACTCCCCCCTTTTTTTTCCTCCCAGGATATGTGTATTATTTTCTCTTCCTCCTCAAAGCTTCTTCAAATACTAGGCTGGCCTTCCTGGGGAGGTGACACCCAGGCCCAACAGAAGTGCAAGACTCAAATACACATAAGATCAGCAGCCTGTTTGGAATAGGCAGAATTCTTCTTTGTGAGACACTGTCCTGGCACTTAAAAGCTATCTGTATGAGATTTGTATCCCTTTGTCATAATCCTTTTCTTTTTGCTCTCAGATGAATATCTTCTAAGAGGGCCCATGCTTGGGATAAGAATACCAAAACAGAGCTACTACTTTCAGTTACTACTGAGTTCTCACTTAGAAGTTACCAAATAATAATAATTCTGTGTTGGATAGGTCAAACGGAAATCATCCAGCTAGAAAAGGAAATTACTTCTGAAAACTCCTAAGAGGAATACTCCTTCATTTTAACATCAAACATTATCCATTGAACACCGATTTTGTACAAACACAAAGTCAAGGAAGTCAGAGCCCTGTATTTCTTCACAGGCTGGAGGAGATGCTACCACAAGATTTTAGAGTACAAAGGTGAATGTTAGGGAATTTATTAGTAATTAATCTTACTTCCTTCTCTCTCACATTACAATCTACTTCTATTCTTCTGTGTTAGCTGTCTCTGTGATTCCCGAGACAAACTTTTCCTTTGGTTACATTTATACCTTCCTGTAGAACATTAACGGAATGTCACACTTTTCCTGAGAACACTGTTAACAGGTAATTACTCATGGTATCAACTAAATGGTTAAAGTGTTTGCTTTGCCAGGCTCTGCAAAGACACATTTTAAATACAGAGAATACCCTACTTGAAAGGAGATTTTTTTTTGGAACAATCATTTCTGTAATTTGGATACAGTGATGTGTAATTAACCAGATAGGTTTAGCTTGGTGAATATGAAAAACCTGAACAGATCTGTAGGAGGAAATGGGAACAGTTTAATGTTAATGCAGGGAATTATGGGTATCATCCTTGTTAGATATAATGAAAATCAACTTAGTAAATCTTTGTAAATCAAAATTAATAATAGATGCCTTTATTTTTCCAGCCCTATGTGCAGTCTTTTTCACCATGATGGCCATTAGCGCTGTTAGAAATGGTGAAATTCCTTTCAGTCTTGCTTAAAGTTATCCTTATAGGCAACATTTTGCTACTCCTGCTCTGAGTCACCAGTCTCATTGACATCAAATGGGTGAATAAGCCAAGCCAAGCCTATTACAGAAAAAAAAAAAAAAAAAAAAAGAGAGAGAGAGAGAGAAAGAAAAGGAAAAAAAAAGAAAACAAAAGCTGAAAATTGTGAACTGCTTACTTTTACCGGTCAGCAGGTACTCCCAAGTCTAAGTCCACTGATACTAGAAAGAGTTCACAGTATGTTACAATTTTGCCTGTAACACCTATCTGATATAAACATCAACCACCCTTTAGCATAAGGAAAATTCTGTGCCTGCCTTCCTAAACCGAGACTCATGCATAACCTCTGCAGATGTTACATCCTTTTTATAAATGCAGCAACTGAATTTGAAAGACCAAATGATTCGCCCAAGTTTATTCATGAAATCAGTGGTGGAGCTGGTCTTGGAAAATCAGAGCTCCTGGGTCCCAAAACCATGTCCTAGCTACAAATCATGATGACCTGCCTATTTATCTTTGCTATATGAATGATATAACCATGTAGATGTAGAAAGTGATGCGTAATCTAACTGTGAAAGGAGAAACATTACAAAAGCTTGCAAATAGTTTTCGTATCACAAAAGCTTCCTGGTAAAACTTAATCCCTCTCATTTCAAAGAAAATATTTTATGCTCTCCTACCATGTCCAAGATGAAATTAATTTAAACAGTCTTCCCAATGCAACGCAAATACAGAGTGACAAACTTTAATCTGGTCACCAGGCTTTAAGCTGCTGCAAGGAAACAGATCAGAGCAGTGTAACTGTACTGTCAGGTTCGGTCATCAGCAGCTGATAAAGGCTCATCCTTAAGGATCTATGTAGTCTTGCCCATGCAGTGCCCCTTCTTCATGCATCTCCAGGGCAATTAGATGCATAGGGCATCTTGGCTACTTGGTTTTGGCTACTTTAAGTGCTTTCCAAAAGGTGAAACCAATTGTCGTTAGCTTTTCTATCCTTTTATCCTTCCGTATATTATCAAGTACAAATCCTACAGACTACACAATAAAAAACAGAGCACGAGGCAAGAGGCAGATATCTGAAAATATGGGTAAGACTGACACCATCCAGGAAGGGCAATGAATACTTTCTCTTTTCACATTGTCACATGCAGCCTGATATACTGTATCTCAGGAGGCAGCTAATGGTTAGAACCAAATAGTCATATTAAATTCCACCAGACTGTAAATCTCGTCTCAACAGATGGGTTTGGATAAGGCCCTCTCCATGCTCCTTCTTAATCAGCTTCTGATGTGATCATGGTCAAATAATGTAAACCGCTGCTTCTTTCAGGCTTTCTGCAAATCTTAGGGAGTAGCTGGAAGAAAACCAGCACTCAATTGAAAGATTATATTCAGTGATGAAATTAAATTTGACATCTTTGCAAAGTAGAACTTTGCAAAGTTTTTTGTGAAAGACAACTACTACAATTCATCTGTTCTTGCAAAGAGACCAGAAGCTAATGTGCAGTAAGAACAGAGGAATTTTAAGTAAAGAGGAGAAAAAAAAATCTCTTTTCCAAAGAAAAAGCAAGTATTTGCATTTTTGCTCTCCTGTTCAGTTGCAAAACCTTTTTTTTCTGACATTCTAAGAGTGCCAGAGGTAATCAAGTGTGTTCAATTTATTTATTTATTTATGACTTGTTATGCCTCTGTTGGGTGTTTGACTCCCTCTCTAAACCAGTCCTGATATTTATGGTCTCTCATTCAGAAATATCTCCATAATCATCATTTTAATTCCTTCTATTTATGCTATGCCCTTTCATATAATAAAGCAAGGTTTGTAGGGAGAGACGATGTATTTTATTAGAACAACTGACAGACATGGGAAAAAAATCCAAGCTTTCAATTACAAAAGATGAGGCTCCTTTTTGATGTAGGCAGTATTAAAACTAAGCAAAGGCTCCCAGATGAGTGTTAATGAACTACATAGGAAATTAAAATATGTTTGATTATTGACAAGACTTGAATTACATCTTTTTTTAGAAAGTTTGTATTTAAGCAAGTCTTCACAAAAGCATTAAGTAGTGTGACCTTTACTAACACTTTTTGTTAAATGCTTAATCTACACCCGACATCAAAACAAAGACAGAAGGCTGAGCTCTTTACATATAAGAAGGTGACTTTTCACACATAACCTTAACAGTAAGCCTTGTGCTTTTTTCAGGGAAACACAGAGCTCAAGATAATAATGTTGCCTCAATTTACATCTCTTCTAAGAAGTGGAAATTGCAAAACTACAGACAACAAACATTGGTTAATCAGTCTAGAGAAAAAGGTGCAAAGGCAACTCAGAAATGGGTTTGTTTAAAAGCTACCACAGGCAGAAAGGACTTTGAGCTATGAATGGTTTTGTTTTGCTAATCTACTTAATGTTTTAGTGACAAAAATTCTTGAATAATTGATTCTGACTTTGCACGAGTGTGAACTGGATAACTTATTCTTAAAAAATCTAATACTTTGTATTTAAACAAGTCTTTCTGACGACTTGTTTTCTTAAACAAGTCTTTATATGGGAAAACAATCCAAGTTTGTAGTCGTCATGTGAGTAACTTCTATTAAAGTCAGCAAGGCCTTGCCTACTGCAAGACTTTTTGAACCTGCAACTCTTAATCAGTATAACTCTCAGCTGTTGAGCCTGAGGAAGCTGTCATACAGACAATATTCAAACATAGCTGTGTTTTTTCCACAGTGCTATTGAAAGGAAACCTTTGTGTTAACAAAGCCTGAGAGACATTAGCATCCTGCAATGGAAACAAACTGAAGAAATGTCTCATAAACTGATAAATACTTTGCAAATGTAATGTGTCTTCAGAGCTGAAACTACAAACCAACACTGATTTTTAAATTTCTTTTACAAATACAGGTTAGAAGTGTTCAGAATTTCTGGGAAGGTTTTTCTTCAGTGTAGACCATGGTTTGATGTTTATTCATATACTGTAATAAGCAAATGAGAAATTAAGCATTTTGTAAATGATGCCTCATTTTCACTAGTTGATCCACACTGCTGACATGTGGCATAATTTTGGGCATACATAATATTTTCAAACGACAATTCTCCAAACAAGCTGGGGCCTGAACTAACAGCAATGAAAGGTGAAGAGAGGTTGCCTACATATTCAGCTGAATTCTATGTTATTCAACTATAAATTTTAACTGTCTGTAGTGTTTGATATTGTCTACAACACACAATTATCTTCCTCTACCTTTAATACTTCCAGTTCTGCAGCGTGTAATACCTACCTTCAGTTGTTGCTTTAGATGGGAGAAGCCAACCCTATACCCTTTCATCTCCAGCTGGCCACAATTGTTTTGAATTGGGCCCCAAACTTCATTAACGCTACCTCCCCATATAGTTTGATTTAACATTGGTAGTATAATGCAGCTCACAATGTTGCTGCTCTGAATCATGTCACCCAGTTATCAGAGCAGTAGCTGTAGCTCCATGCTGCTGTACATCTTGGCTTCTAAGGCAGATAAGAGTACACACGGAGTTGCCCTGCTAATGGGAAAATGACTTCATCAAAAATGACTGGCAGAAAATGATGAACATCACTTTAGAAAAATCAAAGAGACAATGAAGTATGATCAGTAACAAAGTTCTAGTGCTTTCACGAACCTTTAGTAAGCCACTGATGCCAGGTACTTCACTGATGTCTCTGGATTAAGCTGAAGAGCCTAAATTTTCAAATTTGCCTATTTAGTTTGAGTATCTCAGTGTTTGGCTATCCAGTTCCCAATGATTAGGTGTTACCACAAAAAAGAGCATGTTCTGAAGAAGCAGTCAGATAAGCCAAGATACAGTGACAGCAAAAAGACTCAGGTGACAAGCGGGACCTCAAATGATACAATAGCCAGTCTATATACATTTAGCAGCTGCAGTTGTGCTAGATGAAAAATTACAGCTGACTATCAGCTGTGCTGACCCTATAGCAGCATGACCACCAATGAGGAGTTGGCTGGAGTACCTCCAAGGAAGAGTTGTATAGCCGCAGAAGAAAGGTATCTATCTGGGAAAAGGAATCTACACAGCAGGGAAGTATGTGCAGTCCTTAATGCATTTGTTTATACCTTGTTTCAAAATACAAGCTCAGTATAGAAAATATTTTCCCTATTGCCAGAAATGAGCACTTTTTTTTTTTTTCCCCTAAATCTTCCTGCGGTCTGATGCCTTCAAAGCTTGCCAGCATGGCTGTACAAAATGGGTTCTACAACCTTAATTCTCCTTCTGCTTAGGAGAAAAGCTAGCTCTTCTATCCTGTAATGTTATTTGGAACAAGATAATCTGTGAAAGTGAGGACATGGTTAATATTGATTTAAAAACCATGCTGCTGAAAGAAAACTAGTTTCTAGCTTATTTCTTAAAGGAAAATATGAAATTAGGCATTCTTGGCTACTGGTTTCTGCCATTTTCTGGACACTCACTGACAGCACATGTATTTAAAACAGCCTGTTCGTCAGACCTATCTGTAGAAGACTTTATTGTTATAATGGAGACAATACTAGCAAAATGGTCCTGGTGAAGTCATAGCTTATGCCTGCAGAACTGCACCTGTAGCCATATCATCTACTCTGGTTTTCCAAAATCAAAATAATATCAAAATCAATAATTTCATTAGTATAACTGCATCAGCAATGGATTTTTTCTCCAGTATGGCTATGTTTTCTACAAATCCCTGCTCAGCATATTCTGACCTGTCTAGGCTAGTCAAAATTTGCAGACTTGTCCCAGACTTACTCCAAAATTGCTGTTGAAATGGAAGGGAACTTGTGAGCTTTTTTCTGGTGTCTTTATATATTCTCAGTAATACTGTACTCCATGCAATTTTATGTCCTTTTAATGTTTTGGCCTGTATTACTTAGAATAGGTCATCTAGGCAGTTACTATCAGAGCTATCTGCTGTACCTGGCTACACTGCCTCTTGTGTTACTGAGATGCTCTTTCTCTCAACTTGTTAGGGAGTTTGCAGTAGCCTGATGCTATCTCTCATTGATAACTTCATGGACTGTCTTCCTTACAATCCCACGATATGTAGCTATCTTCTTCTTTCCAGGCTGAAGTTTCTGGTAGAAAACTGTAAATACCCTCTGAGATCTCAAAATAAATAAATAAGTAAATAAATAAATAAACTGTGACCATATTTTCAAGGTTCTCTTCATAAGGAAAAAGACTAGCAGCATTCTAAAACCTCTTCTGTATTGCAGGCCTTACAAATTAGAGAAGGATGGGCAACCATGGGCTTCGGGAAGCTACAAAATGCTAACCTCTATTTCCAGATGATAATTTTAACTTCCTACTCTGACCACTAATAAAGGTAATGACTGTGATGATAATTTTAATGATTTTGCTGTCAGACCAAAAAGCTTCCAAAGCAGCTCATCCAGAGATGCAGACTAATAAAATCAATAACATTTTAAAAAGATACCTATATGGCTTAGAGAGGACAAGGGTTGGCAACTTTGTATAGACAAGTTCCAGACATGAATTTTCTTTCCCAAATTAGAGTTTAAGAGCATGCTAAGCAGCTATTTCCCTTAAATACATTAAAGATGCCACAGATGGTGACATCTTGCCTTTTTGAAAGGTACTGCCAGCACTCTTAAATACCACTCAAAGTGTATACTTGTCCCCTTTGTTAACTGTAGATCCCCAGTCTAGGAGACTTAGGATTTGAGTACAACTGTAGAGGAACCAATTAAATACATGCAGGGCGAGCATACTCCAGATAAGTAGCCACTTGCTAGACTTTTGGCACCTCTCATTTCAACAATAATATATTTCTCCCTTCCTTGTATTTACTAAGCTGAAGGCACAATAGGCAAAAGTAAAGGATGGGGATGTTGCAGTAATACTTAAGACACTTTCTTTCCCATTAAGAGTTTCAGAAGGCTGAGGAGTTCGTGAACTTATTAAGTATTACTAAAAAATTTCTCTTTTTGTCCTGATAGAAAAAAATCATAATGATCAAACTGTCTCTGTGTGTGTCTTTTTTTCCAATCTGAGTAACTTTTGCATTCACAAGGCAATTGCCCACAAATTTGAGAAAGGATAACGGTCTCAAGATAATTACATTCCTGTAAGTTTCATGTAGAAAGGGACTGCACTAAGGACAGAGACCCTGAAAATATTTCTGTATGTATCCCATCTCAGGGAAAGGCTAAAGCACAAATTTATTAAACATCTTAGAAACCAGAGGAAGGAGAGACTTAGCCTCAGCTGTCAGAAGAAACTCAGTCACATCTTGCACATTCTTGGACATTATGTCAAACAACAGTAAGATGCAAACTGACAGGAAAATTAATCTCAGTCTTCACTGAAATACAGTCACAGATCAGCCCATCTCATTCCAGCATTTGGCCTGAATAACATAGCCATTATTTTCCTCAGTTTTGACCTTGAATGTCAGGTTTATCTTACTGGGTTCTCTTTGGCCTTGGCACATTAGTTTTCTGAATTAATTTCAAAAGTCAGTATGTGATGATTCTGTTTGTACTGACACATCATATGCTGACTTATCATTTCAATGGGGTAACATTCGTGAACTATTTAGAATGCACTAGTGCGCTGCTGCAAGGGTCACCTGTATTTCCAGCTGGTTTTGAATATGATTGCAGACTAGCTGAGAGTATTAAGAGAAGAATATCACTGTATGGTTGCTTATTCTTACATTCTTTACCTAAGTACTCGCAACTGGCCACTGTTGCTCCCAAACAAATGTTAGGCTACACACATTAGTTTTTCTCTTCACGTGAGTGGTTCTTCTGCTAAGGTATTTTAACTATGCTCCAGCTTAGTTTCTAGATCTTCATCAGCCACTAATTCTAGCATCAGCAGCCAGAGTTTGTGTCATACCTGTCACTTCCCACAGTTCCCATATTGGGATAACTGCCTGCTTTTCTGTTAACACTTAAAAAAAACATAATTCATATGCTAACATCATACAGTGTGGAAGTACTGGAGATCTTTATGTTGTGAAATCATATTTATAGCTTTAAGTAAATATTTCTGTTCAAACTACATTGTCAGTCTAGTTTGTGCAAGGTCACTTTTTGCTTACTGAACATGCAGTCTGAGATATACAACTGATAGATGTTACGAAAAGAAAGAAGGGTCACTTAAGACAGAAGCAGCATTTCAGAATGATTGCTGTTCTTAAATGATCTAGCCTTTGAGCTAATATTTGTTGTTAATGTAACGCGATTGAGGGTTTTAACTTATATTTATATTCTTTCTAAAATCTCGTTTATAAGATCAGGTGGAAGAGTCTTAATCAGATAAGCCAATGAAACATGCATGGACACCATTGTATGACTGCATGGGAAAAGTGAATAGCACAGCTATTCTGAAATAGTTTTGATGGTATAAAAGTCTGGAATGACTCCCCACTGTGACATTTTTATTCCAGAAAATCATTGATTTATTTTGGAAGACAGTGCACGTATGCACAATTACTCTGAATAGCTATTCTGGCCAACACTGCTAGGCAGACAAGCTTAGAGTGTGATTTTCAGAGCCATATGTAGTTTTTTAGTTGTCTGGTTCACAGTAAAATCTGTGGAAAGACAGTGCTTAAATTTCTCAAATCTCATCACAAAATCTCAAGCCTGAAGCTAGAGCAATGTAAAGTATGTTTTAATTTATATGTTGGCAGCTTTTTGGTTCATTTTAAGTAAAAATGTAATTTTTAATGATTGAACTATTGAGAACATGAAAAAAATCCTTTCATTACTTACTTGATCTTACTCTAAATGTTAATTGTTTAGCTTTGTGTAATGGAAGTGAAGATGTTAAAATTACACACCATTTAAACTGAAAATGTAGCATAGTTTGTTCAACAAAGCTCAAATAAAATGCTAATTGTTACATATTTTCCCAATATTAATAAACTGTCATTGAAACAGTCTAGATTTCATATTTAAATTGCTCCAGATTCACACAGTAATTTGTAACTCTGTAGCACAACTGTAAGCCAATGGCTGAAATCTCCTTGAGCCTGAGAAGGACTGAAAAAAGATCTTCAGGGATCTATGCAAATTCAACTATTACCTTGATTTTGTTCTCTATGATGTTCTCTTTCTGTCTCTCTGTGAGGCCTTAAGAGATTATCCAGAGCAGAAGCCAGAGTAACCACACAGCCTCTGTGATTCTTGAAGGAAAAGTGTCCAAAGTATTCTTAAAACTGATTAGTTCTAAATACTAATTAAAAACAAGAGAAAACAAACTGGAAGATGTTCACAAATTTTCCTCTTCACATTTTAACTTGCTGAATTTTGCTTTAATTTTTAGCTTTACCTTTATTTAGCTTTAATTAGCTGAACTTTGATATAACTCAGTCAAAGTTTTATATTGAAAATAAAAGTGAGCATACCTATGTATGTATGAAACAGTAGGGAGCTTCCAGATACTTAAATTAATCTTTCTGACAATTCTTTTGTTAATAGGCCTAGAGTCTAGAGCAGGTTTCAAACTGTTAGCCACAGAACTGCAGGAACTTGTGGAATTCAAGGAGTCTGTGGACTACTTCCAGTGGATCAGAGAAAGATAAGAAAGACCAGCAACTGAAAGCTTGTTAGCCAGATAGCTGCACTTCCATAAGAAATGTTTTGTGAATATGCAAATTGAAAAAGGCTGATCTAAACTGTTGTCAGTATTTTAAAGATGAGTTGTCAGTGCCTGTCCATGCACAGAAAAACCTAGAGAAGTCTGCAAAGTCACTGTTGTGTATTAGCCCTGAATTCTAGCAGTATTAATTAAAATAGCAGTTTTGTTAAAGAGCTTGTCATTAATGCAGTTACCAGCTTTACTGCTGGAACAAAGTAATGGAAATTTTTTATGTTACTGCTTATCCAGGATAAATAAACATCCTAGACTTTAACCTAGGGGGTTTGTTTGTTCTTGCATATTTATAAACTGCAACATCATATAGGCAACAATTTCTAAAAGTCGCATGATTAAGTCAAGGGTAAAGAGATAAAACTAATAGAAAAAAGCGGTCATAACCACAATCGATATGTTCATGTTGTTCTATACTCATATTCTTCTTAGAGGCCACAGCTGTATTCATATCTGGATTTCTGGGACTAACTAAAGAATTTCATCACTTTCATGAACAGGTATATGTTTATCTTACCTATTTTGGAAAAATGAGATAAACAGAAAAAGTAGCAGCAGGCACAAAGGCAATAGCTAGGTACAAACTCCTCTGTAGCTGGGTACGTATTCAAAAGTACCAAGCTTTATCCTTCCAACATGTCAGAATATTATGTTTCCTCCACTACCCAGTGCATAATCAGACCTTGGCAGCCAGGTTAAACCTTTGATAGCCAAGCAGGTATCCCAATATTTTTATATGCTCAAATGTATTAAAAAGCATCTGAATAAAATCCATGCTAAAAGCAAAAGAAAAAAAGAGAAATCAGAGGCATAAAGGTGGATTTTTTCTCCATAGGATAAGCTGCTTCTCACTCTTAGCCCTTCTAGGCAGTTAAATTCTAATGCAGCTGAGAACTGCATCCCTGTTTCAGCAAAGCCTGTTAGAGATTTACTATAGTTAATGAGATCAGTATGCTTAACTTCACACTCCAACTCATACTGTTTTCTGAGCTGGCAAGGTTGATAACCGTTTTTAAACAAACAGAGAGAAACAAAGAATTCATACACTCTTCAGAGATGCAAATTCTATCTGCAGTTTGCCTTTGACTGAGTGGAATAAACTGCAGAATAACCCAAACCTTATTTGTACATTTATTCTAAGTGTACTGTGGTATCAGAGACACACATTTAAAGATAGAAATAGCAGTCAAGACATTGAGCTCTGTCATGCAGAACTCATATATACCTACATAGATAACCTATTATCACACTGAAACACATTCTTTGTCTGTGGCAGAGATAAGAAAAGACAGTTCTGTTTGAACCTTGGCACATCTGTTTCCAAAGAATTAAAAAGCCCCGAGGGTTTGCTTCTAGTCACATGGAACCACAGAAATGTAATAATAATTGTTAATCATATATTATATTGAAATCTCATTTGCAACCAGCTTGTTGTATTTCATTAACTACATAATTTAAATGCTGCTTCTAGAAAACATCTAGCTATATTTTGTTATAAAGAAAATCTTCATAAAATGAAACAAAATCTCCTGTATTTTCCATTATTTCCAGACTTGACAGTTCAGATGTTTATTTCATGGCAAGCATATTGCTGTTTTTAAGCAATTATGTAAAAATCATTATTATCATTAATAAAGGAGACTGATAACTGGGAAGAATAACTAAAAAATGGTGCATACTACTGTCTGCAGACATTCTAGGCAGAGCATTGATTTGAAGTGATACTACCAGTGTCAGTAATTTTAGAAGTTTTTTTAACCATAGATTATTTGGAGGGAGTTAAAAGCCATTGAAAGGAGAGCTTAAGAAAAAGCTGCATCTTGTACAAGTCATCAGCCTAAACCTCTTCCTTTATCTCTTGACTAGGAGATCACTGGAAAAGTGTGTTTCTTTGAAGAAAACTGAGAATTTACATATACAGCAGGATACAACAGACAAGAGGAAGAAAGATATACTTGCACTATAATACTTAAAAGAAAAAAAAATGGTAGTAACTAGGCTGGCAAAGCAAGTTTCACGACCATACGTAAAACACATGTGATGTGTAAAACATACCTATGATATACCGAAAATGTGCTAACATAATGTTTGCAAAATAAAGAAGCTCAGTGGCAAATCAGTGTTCGAGAGATGTGGACTAACTACAAAAAAAAAAAAAAAACAGAGAAAGAAAATGTGGACAACTGAAAGAGCACATTTGAATTCTAGGAATACATGACTGTAGCAGCCTTTTAAGATGTTAAATGAGGTGTTTAATAAACTCAGCCTTTATTACAGATTTAGCCAGAATTTTTCAGGAGAATGTATGATGCTTATCAGATGATCATGGACTGTAATATCCATGACAGCTATCCCACTTAGTTAAATGTGAAAGTCTATATGGAAAAGATAGTATTGGTAACCAAAATTTGAGCTTTTGTGGTCTTTTTAGGATGTGACACAGGAACAACAGTGTTAAGGAGGGGGTTGGGAAGTCATCCCCGTCCCATAAGTGAAGTATAGAGAATGCCAAGGAAATTTTAAATTTCTTCCTGTTAGAAGAGATTGACTTCTTGCAAGATAGTTATTTTTCCTAAGGAATTCCTTAAAGACATATTTTTACAGTCATTTTTAAGACCAGCATCATACAAGAAGGAATTTAGTAGTCCACAATGGTCCGTTAGCCAAATGAATTGTAAACAAAAATAATACACTTGCCATTTAGCTCAAATGTTGCATTTTTTTTGAAAGGATAACCTGCTCTATGTACATGAATAAACTTCATTGCTAGCTATCTTTACAATTATCATACATCAAGCATGAAAAGAGGAGGAAACTGTCCTTTGTGTTAAGGAGATGTGGAAGGAATATCACAAATAAAATAGCAAATTCTGAGTCCTTCAGAATGCCATATTTAGCAAGTAGCACTGCCACTTTCCCTTTTCCCAACCAGTGCCTCTCAATTACAGAACAAAGCACTTAGCACTCTCCTAGACTCTATTTGCATCTGTATCATAAATTAGTCTGTTCTCAGACTCTCAAAAAAAACTTAAATTACCTTGTGTTCATGAGTAAAGGTCTCCCCTTTCTTAAAGTAAGCTTTAAGAGACACCAAGCAAATAGGCACTAACATTTTGTTTTTGATGAAGGAAACTGTTTACACATAGCAGTCCTCTGGCAATTCTAAATGGTCACAGACAGTGAGTCAAAATACTTACATATAGTAGTTTTAGGCTGGTGGAGTCCCTTCTTTTCAGACTCTATTTTCTCTTAAGACTTAGTATTTTTTAAATATTTCTATTTCTTCTACCTGAAAGAGACCATCAGGAAAACCTGTCAGTAATTTTCTGTGGGGACAGAGGGGGAAATTTGATTGCTAATAGTAGATTACCATCTGCTATCACATGCTTAATGTGCAGTCAAATGTAAGGATGGAAAAAAAATGTGTGCTTTATTATTAAATATGGCCACGCTGATATAGCTGATGAACAGAAAATCATAGTTTTGACAGTGCTTATTAGACTGCATATAATATGTAATTCAAGATGATGGTAGCAACAAACTGCTTACTATATCTGCTTACCTGCTCACAGAACAGAAGGTTGACAGAGGAGTAAAAGTGTATCTGTGTACATTATTCATATACATTTATCTGTCAGTAGATGTAGTTAAAATCCTCTCAGTAATTACTTTCAATATTGATTTAAAATAGTGTGCATGTTTTACCATAACTGGAGACAATCTTTTTATCTTTTATGTATTCTGAAAGCCACACTAACTCACATGAATTGTCATACAGTTCTTGAATACTGTGGTCATTTACAGGGCATATCATGTGAATTAGTCAAGTAAATTTAGAAGAGGGAGCAAAATTCGGGCTACCTTTAAGTTACTTTACAAGAATCATAGAAATCTCACTTCTAAACTGTAACTGCCATGGTGCTCAACTTAATACTGGTAAATTTTCTGTTACATTCACTAGGCTGCTTGTATTTGGCTGTGCCAAAGGCCACTAATGGTTAAAGTACTCTTGTCTCTTTGTGGCTGAGGGAAAGCATCAGAGCTCAACATTTCACAGATTTCTGGGAAGCTAATAAGATGTGTGGCTGATGCTGCATGCCAAGAAATGGGCAAATGGCAGCAGAAAATCATTTCAAGTCACTTCAGGATCTTTGCTGAGTCATATCAGTTTCAGTGTCTGCGTGAGCAAGCCTGTGTGGATTCCACATCAAACCCGAAACTACCAGAAAGGATTTTTGCCTGCCTTTTATATTTTTATAGCTAATTTAAAACATCTGCCTAGGAAAACCAAAACAAACTGGAAAGTGGAGACACAGACCGTGTGTCTGAACATCTCATATAGCCACTAATTTGACAGATCCAAGCCCAAATGCTTATGTACCACTACTGAAAAACAGTATTTTCCTTGCAGTACGTCTGTTAAATGGTAAAACTATCATCAATACAGACAGAGTTATTATAGTATAAAATTTCTACTAATCTCTTTTCATTTTCAGACAGAGCAACCAACGCATCTGTTATTACCATCCACACCATGCCAATTTTAGGCTGAATATATGGCCGAAGGCACCTCCCTTACACGAGGTGGGTGGGCAGAGCACAAACTGATTTGTTCCTCAGAGGCAGCACTGAGAAGATACTTTCACTCAGAGATATCAGTTTTGGGGCACAATTTTCTTCCCTTGCTGCATGAAGGGAAGAGACTCTGTGTTTATCGAGCAGCAAATTTTAATAACCACACTCAGCTCAGCTCAGCTCAGCAGAGCTGGCTGACACATTTGGTCAGAAGGTAGAGTCAAAATTCATCTTATTTCCCCTCACTGCTTGTCTACTTGCTGAGAGCCAGAGGACAAACAGCACTCGGCGACTATTAGTTTTAATTCAGACCTGAGTTAAAGGCTTGGGTAGCCTAACCCGTGGCAGTGCACTGGTTAGGCAGGTCTTCACTGCTGGGTTGATATAGGGAGTAAACTCCTATACAGTATATCCCAATAACCTATCTATGAGTTGATAATAGTTAAGATATGACTCACACATTCTTGACTACGAGTCACCTTCCAACCTACCAGCATTACCTCAGTCTTATTACTAGCTAGCTCTCACCTGTACTCATCTTAGGCAGACAAATCTTTCAACAGTATGGGTTGCATCAGGAGAGATGGAGAGGGATAAGCCTGGGTTTTTTCTCACACACCAAAGCATGCCTGTAACTTATCTCTTTGCTCCAACTCTTCAAAGAAACCCCAGCTGATACAATCAATGCACTAGCTTTGAGAGAGAGTCATTATTGAGAGCTATGTTAATTGAACATTTACAAACTCGGTTCTATAGTACTTTTTAAATTATTTGTGAATTTGTCTGTTTTTTAATGGTGTGTCAAAAATTTATACCTGGAGTATAGACTACTTCACGGGATCAGGTCAACAGATCTCCATAACAGAGCTTTGCAGGTAGACATGAGCAAGTCTGTCAGGAAGATAAGAACATACTCTCAATATCACCACTACCATTTTTATTTTCAAAAATACATTTTTCTAGAGCCATAGGTCTTATCAGTGGTTACCTTTATCTCTAGACCATAAAGATCTAGATGAGTATAGCCTAGGAATCAGACAGTAGTATAAAGATTTATTAAGTCATGCTACTTATTACAACAGTGTACCTCGTTCACTCTAAAGGCTGCTTCAATTTCCTTTAAAAGATTATTTGAACAAAAACAACTCAGAGTCAAAATATTACTAACCTGTACGCTGCACATTTATCCCATCTGTCTCTAATTTAATCATATTAATTAATTGAAGCAACTTAAATATCATATTCTTCTTTGTGTCATCACTGCTGATATTCTTTATATATTTATTTGCAGATGGCATGAACATTTATTTGTTCTTGCTATATGGTTGACATTCTTATGTCAGGAACCCTACTACAATGAAGTTTCTCTTTAAATAACATCTACCCTAAGGGAAAGAACAGTGCCCCAGCTCGCTACAGGTAGCAACAGGCTATTAGGTGATAACTAACTTGCAAAGATTCTACATTTAACAGTTTGTCATATATCAGCAGTCCAAAGCAAAGATTTTCAGGATCCTAAGACTAAAATATTTTCTTATCTTCATTAGCATATTCACTCATGCTGTTTAACCATGTATTACCCATTATGTTGTGGAAAATAGTATAGGCTGCCTTCTAGCAAACATAAATGCTAATGTAATCACATTGTAATCACAAATACGGTATTATTTTGCAAACAGGTAGAAACAAACAGTGCTCCTAATCTGTTATGAGCATAGAGGGAAGGTGCAACAGATGAATGCAACAAAGAGAAGGTGCAACAAAGAGAAGGAAGAACAAGATGACTTTTAAAATGTTGTCACTTTTTGAAATATCTGGTAATAGGTATAGAGCTATTGTTTCTGTATGACCACATCTTCTACACAGATGTTACAGTTGCAAAATTTATTTGATAATATTGAGAAATTTTGCAGGAAAACATTCAACAGCTTTTGTTTCTTTATTGCTATTCGATAAGCTATAATCAGGTTGTGCTTTTTAAGAACATACATAATTATATAAAAAAATAATCAAAATCAAATGTTCAGTGTCACATTTTGAGTTTTTTTGCAATCTAACTATAATCCAGGCCATGGATTTATAAGATACATTTTTTTTTTATAAAGAACTACATTTTGTATAATTCAGAAGATTTTTACACAGAGCTGTATTCTCAGATGGATAAAGATGTGTATATTCCTCAAAATCAAAGGGAGCTAATACCCAAGAGGGCAAAGCAGACAAAACAGCCCATCAGCAACTCAACCACATGAAAGACCACGAAGAAACTCCAAAGCCACCCACGCAGCTGCCTGAGGAGTCTGTCAAGCAATGAGAGGTTCTTGTTCAGCTCAAGCTGCTGCTGGAAATGTGTTTGAAGAGTTTGGCAATACATCTGGATTTTACAAGTGGCACACATAGATGAGAAAAAACAAAAATGGGTTGAATTATGTGCTGCAGCACCTTGGCAGTGTCACATCTCAGCTAACTAGTATATAATATAATTTGCAAGATAATGGAACATTCTCCTGCATTCATTATTTCCAGAAGGGTAGCTGATAAACATATTAACAGTGTACTTGCACGAAGTCTACATGTGTATAACACAAAGTTAACAAGACAGTCACCTAGAAGACAAGGAAGATAGGATTCTTTTCCTGAAATTTTAATCTGTTATTTTTATTTTTTAAGATATCTAGAAAGCTTCTGTTTCTGAAAAATCAGTATTCATGTGTTGAACATCAGAGACAGATAAAACCAGCATAGGTATGAGAAAGAATCAACCTTTTTGTTTCTACACCTTCACTGGAAACTATCAACAGTTAGAGAATAACACAATTATTATAATATCACGTCCTGTCTTTCTGCCTACAAATCTGAAGATTTCTCCTCAAAATATTTTGCTTTCCACAATCAGAAAGGAATATGACAAGAAGCACGCACTTTCAAGGTATTTGGTCAGCACTAAAAACAACCCCTTTCGAATTCTGATCTCTATTACATCAGTGTAGGCCAGCTAGCTGCAAGGAATTGTGAAGAACATTTCTGATGAGAAGACACTTATTTAAAGTACATTTTAAATAAATTATTTTAGCTGCCTTCAAATTGCTGCAGGGATTAGGAGGGAGCATCTGAAACACAGAAGACACTTGTTAAATGCTCTGTTGTTTTGTTTGCTTTGTGAATCTGATGTAAAATGGAAAAGATCTTAAATACAAATAGCGAAGGCTGTGAACTCATTATTCAGTCTCTGTTTAATCTTCCACAACACTTTTTGTTTAAATCTGTGAGTGACTCATAGCAGTGGCTTCAGCCAAGATGAGCACAGACAGACTCTGTGCGTGCCCACACAAATGCTGATGAATCTAATCCCAGTGTTGGCTTGTAAGAGTCCCACTATCACTATCTGGAGCTTTTTGAGGAGAGATCATTCTTTGCATAGGCTTCTGCCAAGGTATCTCATGTTCTGGTGATGGGAACAGCTGGAGACAAGAGACTCTATATTTTCATTTTCATTTATGACCTAATACAGCAGATTATTTTTTGCATTAGATCAAATGAAATATTTGTCCCATGAATTATGCTTTCATAGTTCCTTGCATAACGCTCTTTTATTTACAATAAAAAACTCTCCAGGCAGTACCGTTAATATAAAACAAATTTATGTAGCAACAACGTTCTCTAAATAAAAACCTACTCACGTGGCATTGTTTCTTGCTCCAAACAGTTAGGAGACTCTAGAGGCCAGAGCAAAAAAATCATTAGCTTTGGCCATCCCAGTTAAAATCTTAAATTCTCTCTCACATGAGAATCTTCCTCCTCCTGCATATTTCCAGCACATGACCAGCTTGAAAACAGCTATTTTATTCTATAGTATGTTCTGCACTATAGTTGCCGTCTTGTTCCTGTGATAATTAGACAGCACATTTGTTTAACATGTAGATCTTCTTTTTAGAAAGCAGGCAGGATGTGATTATCCATTAAGTATAAAAGGCCCAGTCTAGGCGAGTAGAACTGTGCTACAATGACCTAGATTTTGAAAGGGTTCCACTGCACTCCATTTTTCTGAGATGGATTGTTCTACTCTGGAGACGTGTTTTCAGTCGGATCAGTTTTCTTAGCTGACATGTCTCACGGCTACTAAAATGCCAGTGTCATGCATGAGGGAGATGGTGGAACTGCACAGCTTGGAGCAGAGCAGGATCTTTCCTTTTAGCTCTGCTCAGGTTAGTGTAAATGATCCTGGAACCACACACTAAGAGTCTAGTGGTCTAATATCAAATGAACAAGCAGTGGTGAAGCTGTACTTGAAGTTTTACTGCAGTTTAGAAGAGTACTGCTTTTCTTTACAGAGCCAACCAGTTCTATTCCTGACTCTTCTCCCTTTAAATTTGCAAGAGTGTTTCATGTAAGATTATACAATATAATGAGGCACCATGGGGAGGTATACAGAGTTTAAGAACAGGATGAGGATGAGGATGAATTATGGAATTCGACATCAAAATTTGGGTAAGGGTTGACTATAATGAAGCATCATCCTATGAAATTTTTCATGAATTTTGACTCAAACCCTGTTTATCCTCAGGTAGATTTCTACCATATTGAAATATACAGGAGATGTATCTGATAACAGGCTACTTCTAGTTCTTGATCTGCATCAGGGTGAAAAGCATGCTTATGAGGCTTGTATTCAAGGAACGAAATTCAAGTCAGATGCCTACCTGAAGAAATCTGATGGCAAAAGCTCTGATTTAAAGTTATGCATTTCAGAACATTTTCTTGGCATTTATACAGGTAAACTAAGGCTTTCTTTGTCTATAGAGAGACTATTATTACCAATGGGACTCATAACAGAATTGTATTTGTGAAAATTTCCCTGTATTTAGACGCAAAATCTCAAGCAGATAATTTGAATTGACATTCCTCATTTTTAGTCCTTACTCTGCCATTTTTAATAAGGCATTTGTTTTTTCAAGCCTCACACAAGACTACTGTAATACTCTCTGTATTTAGAAAGCCTCAAGTTTTACCAGTGTCACTCTGATTAACCTTCAAAATTTTTAGTTAAAAATCTTACTCTCTGGTTTACCAACCTAGGCTCATCTAATACTGTTACTCCCAGATGGAAGTCTCCAGATGTTCCAAGAGGTGCATTTTATAAGTGCTCAGGGAACTAGAATCCTTGAGTGTACAATGGTATGCACTAGGCCAGCCCTGATCTTTGGCAGCAAACCTAATTTATTTCTCTTCTGATTATATCATATTTTTTCCTATTACTCAACTCACATCTATTTCTACAGCAGCCTGGCTTACAAGTTGATTAGAATTGGAGGAACTTGGCATATTGCATATGTATATATTCTATATAATGTAACACACCTTAGATGAAATGACAATAACAGAAGCATCTGGAAGATCTTCAGAATTCCTCCCATTTATTGTAGTCTCTACCACAGTATTGACTCAGAAATGAAAGCTAAAAATAATGTTCTTAAAAGATGCTACAGCCCGCTGATAAAAACATTTCTTCTGTTCATATTCTGATATACTGGTTACATCAAATACCTGGACAGAAGTTGGATGCCTTTCTATCCAAGGCATGATCTGGATGCCTTTTACTACTAGCTACATTCAGTGGTGGTAACTAAAGCAGTAAATAATTGCCAGTTGCTGTCCTAGATGTTTTAAAATAAATTATCTTACAGATGCTTAAACTTTTCTATCTACCTAAACCTTCAGTGGAAACCAATGTGGATTATAATTTACTGTGAAATTTTAAAATCTGAATTGTTTTAAAAGAGAATTTGTTTGAAAAGATGAATGAATTTTGGTTCATAAAAATATGTTTCTTTTTACAAGTTTCCTGTATCATAGTTGTAGTTTATAACCAGCAGACAGCTTTCACATTCAAGCATCCTTCAAACCTCTGAGAAAGCAGGAAAAAGTTCATAAAACTATTTGCTGTTGCTGCTATGACATCAAATAAGCTTTGAGCTTCACATCATTACAACAATGGGGCATAGCGAAGGAAGAAGAAAGTCATTTCAAATGCTCATTGGGTTCACATCATCCAAATGGCTACCAGATGGGGCTTTACACAGCCTGGAGAGTCCACCTGGGGAGCTACAGTTCCCCAGGCCCACTGCTGCTGCATGAATGGCCTCTCTGTGCCATCACCTCCCAGCCTGTGAAACCCAGCCGATGACATCTGGTGAAAATCTTGGGGTAGGCTACTGGAGTAGACATCAATTGTGGGCAGAGGGGAAGGTGGACAATGTTTCCTAAATTGTTCAGTAGTTCCTTAAGTGTTTGCTTTACATGATTTATTCATTCTTTGAGATTAGGCAGTGAGGTTCGGCAGCTGGAGAGAGAAGGATGTTTTCAGTAGCTGCATGGATTTTAGTGCTGTTCTACCAGCCAAGGCTGGGAAGACTACAACTATCTTGTCCCAGACAGAGATCAGAAGCTATGACAAAGGGAATACGAATACAAAGAAAAACTTAAGAGACTAATTCAGGAAAGTTAGCAAAAATGAAAAGGGTGACCAAAACCTAAATATTTAAGCTTCCACTAATCAGAATATATAATCCAAATGCAAAAGCACACCAGATCAGTTATCTCAATTTTTTTTACAGTAACTATAATGCATATTTTATTTTTGGTATATCAGGTTATTTATACAGACAATGTTACAGCTAATTTTATGAAACTAGAAGAGTGTGATCTCAGAGTTGGCAGGTGAATACTTACAAATAGTGATATTTAAAGATCAGACACAAATTTAAATTAATTGGTAGTGTATACATTCGGTTAAATAAAACCTATAAAGCTTACTTTCTGTACTGCATATATTAGACATTTACTAGAGACAAAGTATCTCAAAACACTCAAGAAAAGTAAAATTGAAAATAATGCTCTCTTACAGGGTTTTGGGTGTGAAGCCAACTGTTCTAATAAGCTACTTCATTTAGGAACAAAATCTACTTGTTTATTATTAACCTCAAAAAATTGTTTTAACATTTTGATTTTTAAAACAGTGTGATAATTTCTTAGCTTGTAACACTGTATGTATTGAGTTGGTTTGTTTCTGTTATTTTTTCATCAGCTATTTGCTATTTTATTTCTTAATATGTACCTTCTGGTACATTTACATTAGTGAAATCAGGCCAAGAAATATACCTTGCATAGAGACAAGAAGATGGTATGATTTGTATTAATTCCTAAGTGCCTTAGAAAGGTAGTTAAGAAAATGTTGTCTTCTTCACTGATGGGCTTTGATTTTCTTGGGGTGAATAATGTTGCGATATTGAGCTGGACACTGTATCCCTTGTGTTCTGTCCAGTGGATTTCACATATGTAAGCAGCATCCAACTGGTTGCACACTAGGAAAGGAGACATCCTGCAGCACAATGTTATTACAGTCACATAGCTGATCTGGATCTGTCTAGTCCTGGGCATACCAGGACATGAGGCTTTCAGGGATTTGTCTACCAGCATGGAATTGAGTAGCAGTGACACGACACCACAGACCTTCTTAGACATCAGAGGGAGCAGCCCTGGTTACTACTTCGTACTTTTTCACTACTTAGCAAATTGCTGCAGTATGTATCTGCACACTTTCTAGGCTGAGCCTGTTGTAAAATTCACATTCCCTTATGTACAAGGTACTGCAGAGTTACTACCCCACCCCCGCACCCGCCACCCTGGATTTATCTTGTAGTAGCTTTGGATTTATCTTGAAAGTAGACATCATGCGTGGAAGCATATCTGGGGCATGTTTTCATGCCTTTATTAGCAATCGTTGGAAAGAAACTAACTTGTTAAAGGAAACCTTTAATTTTGATGTAACTACAAGACTTCAAGAATAAAAGCTCTAAAAATGAAGTTCCCACAAGGTTGCTTATATAGTGAGTGGCACTACTCTTTTCACTGAATAAAACATGAACTCAGAAGTTTTGTGCTCCTAGAAGTATCATTCCCTGAACAAAATACAAAACTAGGGTCCAGAACATATGATTACCCAAAATACAAATAGAGAAGTATCAATCTGGTAACTGTATTCAGCTGATATGCTGAATCTATTTGATATGCTGGATCTACTTCCATCATAATTATTAGATAGTTTTGCTCTGCACTGCTAACCACTCCCCACTATTAAACCCAGAAGTAACTGCCTTCTAACACTAACTGTAAAGACAGTTCACATAGATGTATGATTTGACTATCATCTGTACTGAAATGTGGACACAAAAGTGTCTGATTCTTGTGGTAGGTCAAACCCAGATGAAACAAGAAAGCACTTAAAACTCACAAGAGGTTGAGGTTCTCAGTCTGATTTTCACACTAAAGTATTCAGATTAACTTCAGAAACTAATTCTGTCTTCCGGATCCTTATTGTAAGAAACTGAACACATAATCTTCATGTTTAAAACAGCTACTCTTCTTCAGTGATACCAGACTTCCAGCAATTTAAGTTTTTGTTTGAACTGTCCTTTCTTATATGCTGCAAGAGGAAAAAAAAAAAGCAGTAAGCAATCTTCAAAATAGACAATTGAATCTAGGTTATATGTTAGATACTTTCATACACTAATGTCAAGGAGGTATATTCTCATCACATGGCTCTTATAAGGTATTCACCAGTTCAAGAGGCATTGACTCAAAAATGTTCAAGTCAAGGAGAAAAAAAAAACTCTCCAAGGACTTCTGCAGACCAGAGTTCAGCTCTGAGATATGAAATGAAGCATGGCAGTAAATGCTAAAACAGGAGTGAACAGCATAAGATAGCTCTGATCAGTATTTCTGAACAGATTCTTATCTTTTACTATTTTCTTCACAGAAAATGCATTTCTATTTCCAATTCAATTTACTCTTCTTGTGCCTGATCTTTTTAAGCAAAGCAGAATGAGAAAATCCACCAAACAAGAAATGCTTTTTGTAAAAATAAAAGCTATGTGTTTATATTCAAGTATTGTCTCATTTTGACAAATCTCCACTACAGGAAAACATTTTTCATGCTGTACTATGAAAAACAAACTTCCATTTGCTTTGTGTAAACTGTAATCATCTGTATTCTTGTTTTAATGTACCCTTTATCCATTGGTGAGATAATAGAGATTTCATATTTCTTAAAGAAATATGCTTTGTATTTTGTAGTCAGAAAATATACATATACTATACTTCTGAATATTCTGCAATCCAAGAGAGAGAAAAGTTACTCACTGGCTTGTCAGTTCAGGGGCTGACACTTCACTTGGTGTTGTAAGGCACAAAACAAAACTACTCTGTACCCAGGATTTACAGAAAGATAGCTACACTGGCAAGGACTGGTCAAAACTCAGAATACTTGAACCGCTGAAACTAATATGAGGAATCAAACATACTTCCCTAGGTTCTATCTCATAATCTGGAAGGGAAATGTTGATTTATTTGGTTGATGTTTATCCACAAAAAGTATCAACTGACAGAATTTTACAATATATATATTTTTATGAAGGTTGGGAAATAGCTGAGTAATTCAATGACTAATATAGTGACGAGGGATGTGATTCCTACCCATAGATCACATCATGCATTAATTTTCTGCAGTTAATTAGTTCCTGAAATGGGGCAGTAGAACTATGTTGATGTCTCTCAAAGTACACGGCTAAAACAAAGAGAATTCACAGAAACAGAACATCAAAAATGTTCATGAAATCCATCAAGACAAGTATTGCAGGCCTCCTTAGTAAATCTAGAAGAAACATACATATTCCAACAATTAAAGTGTACTTTTACAGTGATGGAAAAAGGACGTTGGGTCAAAAATAAGATAGGAAGACAAAATTACACTGCACTGCCATCTAAACTGGACACTTTTCTGTCATCATGACCCTGCTGGGCAGCTCCCAAGGTAAGTGCAGATCTCAGCATATTTTTCACCAGCTGCTCTAATTTAGAGTAGTCACTTCAGAAGGACTTCCCACAAGCCAGCACACCTGGACTACAGATCACCCACTTCATTTTCATGTACACAGACAACAGACTAATCCTGCTGCAGGACACTGAGAGCTACAGCCTGCTGCCAGGATGATATAAAATCACCAGAGGGACTAGGAGCTAGAGCCCAGTTATTACAAGAAAGGGGACAGCAGAGTATTACCATGGGGGAGCCTGGATAGGTCACTGTAAAGCTATCGATTACTCAGATTTACAACTGAGCATTCTTATATATATATATATATTTTTGTTACAGTAGGCAGGATGTATGGAAATTTTACCTTATGTTTTCAATAGTTTAATTTTGCACATCACTTACATGATAACTCATTTGCTCTTGCTTTTTTTAAATTTTATTTTGTCCTTTTACAAATCAAATAACAGTATTCTGAACAAGGAAAAAAGTAGCATTCATAGGAAGAAGTGACAATGAACCACCTACTAATAAAAAAACTAAATTCAAGAGCAAGAATTCTGTGAGAATCCAGGAGAAGCCTGCAGTCAGGTTAACTTACTGATCAATGAAAGCAACTTAAAATACAGCTGAGACGAAGCAGAGATGCAGTAGGTAGCTGGAATACATAAAGTTTGGGAAGCAGAATTCCCACCTTCTTAGCCAGTCTCATCCAAGGCTAGCGTATGTGGAGCTCACAAGAAGAAGAATCAAAGGGAAAAAAAAGGTGGAAAAAGTGTCACAGAACAGAGATCATACAGCTTCTCTTAACTTACATGAAACTGCTGAGAAATGAGAGGGAAATCATTTTTCTCCTAATGATCTGTAAAATCTGGAAAAGTTCTTGAGTCTGAAATGGTCTCACTGCTGCTTATATAGGAGTATGTGTGTGTACGTGGGAGTATATACACACATGCAGTTTTGGATTTGTGATGACTGATTATTTAGCTAAGGAGGAAAGTTAGAGCGTTAGGACTGTATTTGGAGGAGAAATAATTTTTAATAGTTTTTTTTTGCAACACTTCCTATCTTTTTAATACAAAAACTGTCATAAAAATTGACTTCTGAAAAGTAATCACTTTTAAGTATTTTAAGTAAATCACTGAAGTGAGAAAACTTTATTCCTACTTTAATGGTAAGCGTCCAATTAGCGGTGGAACCACTACTGCTACAAATACTCACTACCACTAGGAAAAGGGAATCTTGTATGCTGTGTACAGCCTGTAATACTGCACTCAGGAAAATACATAAAAACCCATGCAATTTTAGGCATTTGCTTAACCCATTTCTGAATCATAGCCTAAAATGTTCTTAGTATTATTTCCGGTCCAGTAGAATTATTAGGTTAGATGAATGGAAAGTGAATAACATCAGGAAATTTGTCTATTCTAAAGAAGGGATTTCTTCTTTTAGACTTTTAACACACAATACATTCTTCTCTGTCCATCCTTGCTTCATTAATATTAATAAAAGCTTGTGTATTCAAGACATCTATAATACTGAATTACATTAGTTAGTGGCTCTAATTATGTTATTTCTTCAATTCCACATTGACTCCCAGCCTTACTCATTTTAACAGGTTTAAATAAGAATATGATTCATCATTTACAGAAAGCACATTACATAAGTTACACAGTTTCACAATTGAGCACAGTAACTGTCTGCCTGGAAGCTACAAATAGGAATAGAGAGGATTTTCCACCCTTAGTTTGAAATCAAACTTAGCCTACTTGTCAATCATGTGAGCTCTGTCTAAGGAGAACAGAAAACATTCATCACATGTTTTAGATGTTCCAAACTAATAATAGTCTGGGACTGATTTTCAGAGAAAGATATAGCTGTGCTTAGAGAGGGTATGAATCCTGAGTACAACTGCTGCAAATAAAAGCTTTGTATCTTTTTTTCTGTTGTATTCTTCACGAGGAAAATCTACTCCTTATGCAGCACATATAATACTTTCGCAGTTCTAAAGTGTTAGCAACAAGCAGATTGTACAGCACCAAACCTCTAGTATACTCAGCAGTGTACTGTGGCCTACAGATGTGATTCCAATAATAGTAAGTGAGCTCATCCATAGTGTAGAAGATTATTCATTAGGGAGAGAATAATGTAAGTGATATGATCATTACATCACCTTTTCCTGTACATTATTCTCACTACAGCTGACAGGGAAAACATTTCTCAGTTTTAAGTTACATTATTTTCAAATTTTGCAGAGTCTAGATAACAGTGATGTTTGAAAATACATGTATTTTTAAAAATTCATTTGATAACAGACAAAAGAAAAGCTAACCTGGCAGTGCTGGATCATTTGTTGTGTATCTGTTTTCTTCAGATAAAATAGATATTCCATAGTATTACATCCCACTTCTATTAATACCATTTTCAGCACAACTAGCTATCTTAATTTTTATGCAACTGTTCTGAAGAAATAGCATTTTGAATCTACATAATGAAGGCTTGTGGCTGAATGACAGTATCAAGTGTTATCTGATTAGTGTAAGAAAAAAGAGGTCTTAATATTAAACTCAAAAGAAAACAGGTATAAGTTATAAACTCAAGGAAATTTATGTTCAGGTTATAGCAACAGTTCAGATAACATATGGCCATGAGGATGGAGTCAATGAAAACATATGGAAAGACTTCTGGGCTTTCTCTTGTGCTTTTGGTAAGAAGACTACATCCCTATATGCAAAGATGACGAGAAAACCACATATGTGATGAATAAGAAGGAATTTATCATGATAAACATTGTGTTTATTGATACTACTGCATGAAAGAAGGATAATGTAAACCAACAGCAGATACCTTCCTAATTTTGAGACTACAGCATTCATCTTTTTGATATTATTATGGAGTTTTTAGTCTTATTTTCCCAAATCAGACTGCTGGTCCCCAATGTCCTCAGCACCCGCCATAAAAATGAGAATTATGAGTTTGTAAAACCTGTAGCCTAGAATACATTAATGCAGACATACATGTTTGTCTATCATGGCCTTGTTTTTAAAGTTTTCACTAAATAAGAGTATTTTGATGATCTGGAATGTTCATTTGCTGAGACATGTAAATACTGTATATCTCTTTTAGAACTAAATTAATTTAGGAAAAAAAATACCAGTTTCAAAGTGTAAACAGTAGTCCTGTTTGTACAGCAGGCATTCTTTATACAATTAGTACAGTAAAGCCTTTACAATAAGCCCATTCCCTGAGCTCCAGGGAGCTCAATACAGTATATTTGATGGATTAAATATTGAGGTGGAATGGGGAACAGGAACAGACTTTTCATTCAATTATGTGTCTTATATGTCTTATATGTATTTGCATAATCACTTGTCACCATCCAGTATTAACAGGAAAAAAAATGTCTTTAATCACTGGCTTAATCATTGGGAAGTGAACTGATCTAAATATTCTGTAAAGGGAAATTATCACAAAATATTTATCCTGTTTTTGTCTTCTTTGCTATAGTACCTACTTGATGCACCTATTACCTTCATAAGGATTTCCTGCGCACCAAGCTGTTTTACCATGTGTTTCTACTTGTAGTACTGCATTGTTTTTACTGAGCTGCTACCAAGCAGTGTAGTGTCAGTCTCTGTGCTACAATATCAACAGATAGTCTCCCATACAAGATTAAAGAAATTCAGGAAACCTGCTGGCAGATATAAAATTTTGTTCTTCTTTTATTGCTATCATTTCCAGATATGAATGGATAAAGAGTTTTTTCTTTTTTTAAATTCTGACATTTCTGTACAATCATGTGTGAGAATTATGATTAATAAGTTGTCATTAACTGTAATATTTTCCTAATCTAAAGCGTATTAATGTTCAGAGAGTCTACATTTTATGAATGCAGATATACTTGTAGACTGGTGATCTTGGAAAATGGTTGTTAGGAACCAAACTAATTTTCTAAGTGGTAGAATAAAGACAGTATAGTTTACTACAGGTTGGCATCTTAGTTAAACTAGTATCACTTGTCTCTTCTCCTTTTCTGTTCCTTTCTTCCCTGGTCCTAGTTTTCCAGCCCCCTTGTAGGTGTTCTGTTTATTTTGGATTAGCAAGTGGCAATATGGGGTATGGCTGGTGTAGAGCTATTTGTAAGCAGTTTGCCTCACAAGTACACTGATTAGGCAACTGGCTACTGCCTCCTGGGAGGCAAGAGATGATGAGTTTTAAAAACTTTCTTCCTTCATGAAGGCAATGTTTTCGGTTTCTTAATGTCTCTGACATCTCCACTTCTTTAGTAGATTTGGCTGACCAAAAGATTTACAGATTATTAGAGTGGACAAGTAAACAGTCTGAATGCAAAAACCTCACTTCCGTAGAAAAAATGGAATAAAACTATACTGGAGAAGCTGAAGGGCTGGAAACAGAAATGGGTCTCAAAATCCTCATCTCCTTAGAGTGGGGAGTAATGAATGATTTTACTGTTACTGATATTAATCAAATGATTTCCCTCCTTTTCTCCTCTGCTCCAAATAAACAATTGAAATAATCTTCTAAAATATTTCTTTTTCCCTTTAATCAGTATTTTCATGATTTTCTTTTAGTTAACTTCCTGTGTGCTGTTGTTTAAATTCTGGAGGGTTCATATTTGCAAGTTTTTCTTCTCAAAAAAAGAAAAAAGACACAAAGACTTTTTCATTGTAGAAGTGGTATTTTAAAATAATCACTTGATTATAAGTGGGCCAATAAGAAAAACACTAAGTATTATAAGACCATACAACAGTGTAACTATCCCTAATAATTATAAAACAAACTGTTATTTTCTGTGACATCTGGACTAAACCACATGGTTTATAAACGTTGAATTCAATTCTTCTTTGTGGTAATAATGTTACTTTAATCAACAGATATCAAGATGAAACCTATCATTAACAAGACTCTGAGAAACTGATTAAGGGCAGTTTTCTTAGTAGATATCCTCCATATAACCAAAGTGCTCATAAGAAGTCCCACAGCCAAATGCTTTACTATCTGCACCTCTCAAAAGACACTTGTGAAATAGGGAAGCACTATTCTCATCCCCTTGCAGGCATGGGAAGCAAAGACATCATTTTTCTGCAGCAGAAGGCCTTGCCGCTAGCGCTTATTCTGGCTCCTATCTGCTGACCTGGTTGTGCCACTGGAACACATACCCGCCCGGCGTGCCTTTGCCCCCTCAGGCTATGTGTCTATCCCTATAACAAGTTGTACTGGTAGGAAAAAAAAAAAAAAAGCTGCAAGTCAGGGCAGAAGCTTCTAGGTGCCAGTGCTGCTGTGCCACTGGCAGTGTGGTTGGTGGCTGAGGGTTGACCTGGTATGGAAAGACAGTTTCTTTCAAGCAGGGATGTTTTTTTGACAGCTGACAAACTTGTGTGGAAACAAAAGACAACTTTTTTAGAAAACTCTGCACTGCAGATGAGGCCAGAGGAAACGTATCTCTTTGGTTCCAAGGACACATCTCGTACTGACAATGCCAGCTAAGTGCTTCCAGCCCCCTTTCCTCATGACTGATCATTTCCACGCCTGCACTGACGCCCTGCTTGTTCCAATACAGCTGTCTCTGGAGCTGAATAATAAACCAGATCAGAGAGCTAATCCAACTCGAGAAACACTCCCCCTCCTTTTATTTTTCCTCCTCTCTTTGAGGATATGCTGTTGAGAGAAACACATAGAACCACGACCTGAAAAACCGGAAGTCAGATCCTCCATGACATTACAGTCAAAAAGAAATTAGGTACCTAATTACCTCTGTGCATTTGACCTTACATGACCTGTTTCGAACTGTGAGCATCCGGGTCTTCACTTTTTTACTCTGGCACCCTAATATACAGTTAATCTTCTTTTCATTTATTTAATGAACTATAGTTCAATCTGTCATCATCTAGATGCTAAACTTGTATATATTTCAAGAATTTAGTATCAATAAAAGTACTAAAAAATTTTATTTAAGTCCTAGATCAAAGATATATAAATGCAACAGTACACTGAGTATATTTGCACTAAAGATCTAATTGAATTAACAGTTCATACAGCTTCGACAGTCAGCTTGTCATGTCTTCCTTTGCAGCTTGATTACTTCCATTTTTGATAGAGAGATTTAAAAGGTTTCCTCCCTTCCCTGGGGGTTAAAGACAGTGCTGAACACTAATTAGCCACCTGCACCAAAAGAGTGCTACAGCTTGTTTACCTTCCAAAGGCTGCTATACCCTTGGGGAAAAGTCATACTGTGGTGGTTTTTGCTTTAAACATTTCAAGTCCAGCTCCTTCAAGAGAAGTTTAAGAGTTTATGCAATTTTTAGCATTCCTGGGAGAAGAAAAAGGCCCCTTTTCTCACAGTACTACCTAGATTCCATAAAAGAAACAATAACTACTAAATTCTCTTTCTCTTTTTAACTTTTCCTTTTTCAGTTAGCATACTATGCTTATAACTCCATGTGATTCACACATTTGGCGTCAGCTGCAGCAGTCTGCTTTCTGTAACATGGAGAATGGGATCCTTGAAAACAAAAAGTAACATTTAGCATTCATGTGGTTCTTCCAAGAGCTGTGCCCATGCTAACATCGAAGTCAATAAAAATATATTTTAAAAAATCAGAAATAAAAGAAGCCTCTTTCAAATCCTTAAATGCAATGATGTTTAAGTGTTCTATTTTTACTGTCAAACTATATCTTTGAAGGAACCATTATTTAGGATTATCAGTTGATATAATTCAAACTGCATTCTACACTTTGCTTGGCATTTTTCATCACTGTGACTTGCTAAGAACGGTAACAAACGTTCCGCTTTGTTTGTCTTTTGTATGTTCTGATTCAGTGGCAGGCAAGTACTAGTTATGGGCCTGATCTAAAGCCCAGTGAAGTCAACTGGAATGTTTCCAGTGATTTCATTAGACTTTGGATTGGATTTGAAGTGCAGCAATTTACTCAACTCTGAAGCATAAATTACAGACATAAAAAACGAATTATTTGTGTGTTGCTGAATTACTGACAGCAAAATGTATGATGTCAGAAAAATAATAGACAGAGATAGCCTGCACAAGTTAGAAAAGCTTAAAATAGAGCCAAAGATAGAGCAATACTCTGGCAAGAGTAGAGGCAGTCCCAGCTCCAGAGCTGATGGAGGAAAGTTGAGTAATTTGACAGACAATTAAATGATTAATGTAGTAGGAGAAGATGCTATCTGTCTTAGTCATCACTCTACTGCCTGATCACTTGGATGAAACGATGGTCTGCTATCACAGCAGGAAGAGTTTTGCTTCAGCAACAACTGATGGAAACTCCTTTGGAAATGTTAAGAACTCCAGTGGCCTAAGCTCAGAGCAAAAGCGGATGATGTCAGCCAAACCACCAGTAGAGTTTATTGGCAGAATAAGCATGACAATGTTAAAGAGAATTGATTGTGAATGACATTTAAACAACAGGAAATCAAACAATTGCCCTCTGAAATATGAAGATTTATTTTAATGAAAGATCTCCTAAATACACTACTTTCCTAAAGTTTATACTATATCTCTTGAATTAGGAAAGATACAAGGAACTAAGCCCTTGTTACAGTCAAACTTACTTAATTTCCCCTTGTCTGAAAATTTCAAGATGTTGGCATCTGGTCTTGGCTACCTCCGAGAAATTAACCCAAATATTTGTTATGAAACGGTCATTTGGTTGAATCAGCTCAGCATAGCTGAGTATTGTATTTCAGCATGCAGTTAATTCAATCACTAAAGAGTAATTCCTCTTCATAAAAAGATTAATTATTCTGAAATAAAATCTTTTTTTGCTGTTGTTCTGGAAGAGAAGACCCAAGCAAGAGCTGTTATCATGGAATGGTTTGTCATGCAATAGTTACGTTAATCCATTTCTGTAGATGGGTAAGACCTTAATATTCAAATACTGATATCCCCCGTTTCAGGAGTACTTTTAATTTTCAGAATTTGTTTTTAGTTACTCTTTAACTAGGCACATATATCATAAAGTTTATCTTATTAACAAATCAGGAAGGATTTATATTTAGAGATGTCTTTCAATAAGGTATTCTGTGTTAAAAGAATGCTAACAGGTATGTGAAATTGGGATTAAATGTGGGTGAAATACCTTTATATCAGAAGGTAATATATGAAAAAGTCGTTATGCAAACTAAAAATTGTATTTTTAAAAAAATTTACAAAGACGCAAGTTCAATTTTAATGTACGGTTCATATCTTCAGTTAACAAATGTCATCTGACATAAACTTATATGAACAATTAATTTAAACTGTAGCTATTATTGATCTGTTTTTAAGTAATTTTTTTGCTATTAAGTCTTCTTCCTTTCCCAAAGGCAAACAAACAAAAAAATTGTAAGTAACTATAAAGAACTTTTTCACATGCCTTTTTTTATTCAGCTAGAATAAAACACAGATGTTTTTTCTCATCCTTTCCTTTCTCCACATTTTGATTCTCTTTTTTTTTCATAAGAGCAAAATAGAAACAAGGACAGACGGGGAAATAGAGTATTAAAGGTAAGACATACACATTTTTTAATTAAACCAGATGCCACAGTTAAGAATATGGATAAGGTTTTGGGCACATAAATCACAGCTCTGTCTTAACATATATTCATTTTTTTAAACTATATTAGTCTAATATTTCTTCTCTCTAAAAATATTTCCTCACTTATTGCATTAAACTGTCATGGTTACAGTAGTACTATCCAGGCTGTAAAAAAAGAATGGGGAAATAAAAATGGTACAGAGAAGATACCCATGGAATATATTTTGAATAACTAGAAAGAAAATCCGAGTAACTGAAAATGCTTATCTTTAAAAAAAAAATCAGTGGAAAAGAAAAGATGTATTTCTGCACTAATATTTTCCTTCCTTTTTACACTGGCTATAGGAGAAACTGCCTTGTGTTTCTTAAATAGCATATGTTTTCTGCCAGAGAGATCTCTTACAGAACTTCATTTTACAGGTGCTGACTTCCTTGTTTCAGTAAAGCATATGCTCAACTTTATATATGGATACTCCCCATTAATTAATTTCAACAGAAAATAAACTATTTGATATCAAAAACTTTGTTTCACTTTATTAACCAAATATTTCTGGTTTTTTTGGTAGCAATCTCAGGCAGGAGTTTCACAGGCATTTTCCGACATAAGATAGGCAATTAGATAGTATGAAAATTGACTTTCGGTTCTTAAAATTTTATTTAATTTGGGAACCAATATGATTTAGTGGCTAGACTAGCTCAAAAGACAGGGAGCCAGAAGAGTCCAACATTTTCAGGAAGGTTGAGCCATTGACCAAACGACCTTGGGCTAAACACTTAATCCTTATGTTCCTTAGCGAAACCAGCTGCAATACTGGGTCAAAACACAAACAAAAAAACTCACTGAGAAACAGATGCTTAAGTCTGGTTCAGTTCTCCAAAGCAAATAAATTACAAAAAATAGCAAGACAAATATGGCATGAGAACAAGACATTGCTTTAGCAACCTTACTAAATCAAACTGAGACCCAGCTGCACTGAAAGCCTACACAACTACAGTGTTACGTATCATAGAGCTAAGACCCAGCATGCGATAGACTCTGATGTCTACTTGGTTATTAAAGGCTCTCATTGAACCTGGAATACCTCTCTGATTTTGGAAGCAACAGTGGAAATCCATGGAGTAGCATCCTATGAGGCGGAATCTAAGTTTCATACACACAAAAGGAGACACTAGGTCAAGGAAATGAGCACTAGCAGCATTCAATACTTTCTGTGTTTGGTTGATATGTGTTTACTCTAAAGCACTGTGCATTTTTACTGTACTCTATCAAAGAGAAAACAGTTGTCATAGCCTTCATTCCAATTTGAGCATTAGCTTAGACTATCTCATGGCAAATAGCAGATACACAGTAAATACAAAATTAATCTGGCAATAAAGATACAAGAATAGAGAACCGAAACCCATCCAGCTTCCTTTTACCGATGTCAGACACTTCCTGGATGATCATGTTCATATCAAATTTTGATGTTCTAGCTTCCTCATCTACAAAATGGATCTAGCAGCACTTGTTGAAAAGGTATTGTGCTTTGAGAGTGAGACGAAAAGTATTGTAAAAGATTATTTCTCAGAAATATCTTTCAGGTTTAAAAGGTCTGCAGTTCTGGAGAAACTGCACATTGCTAACTATGGCAGCCTTACTTGACTCTTTACCATTTCAATTTATGCAACATCCAATTAATTTGTTATGTCATTAAAAACATTCTGGAGTAGAGGGATAGACAGTTTAAATGCTCTTATGTGTCATCTTCAGCTGAATTCATACTACATTTTAAAAAGAATGTATATTAATTCTTTACTTAAAAACATGTATAAGCCCTGCATCCTACTGAAATGTCACACAGTGTGTGGCAAATATATACTTTCAAACTTAATGTTACTTGCAGTGGTTCACAAAAAGATAGAAACAAAACAGTATTTTCAGCAAAGTGCACTCTATTTGTTATACTTCTTTTCATAATCTTAATCTCAACTACATGCTTCAATAATGTTACTTCACACAGTAAGAGTATAACTAGAACTTGATCTAACCAAAGCACTAATGTATCACTTAGTGTCGTCCTCTCGTGGGATCAAGCCAACAAAGCAGCGTATTTCTGTGCCTAGCAGAGGCAGAAAGCAGAAAAAACAAGTACCCTGCTGCCTTTTATACACCTCAGAGTTGTTGTAGTACAATGCTTTGGAGACAGACCAGGCTCAGAATTGGACATTTTTCAACATTTTGCTCTGGAGCTGGGCTGCATCCTTCATGCTTTCAGTCAAAAAAATCTCTTCTATTTTTTATCTTTCTGTCATCATACACTGAGCGTACTGATTGTGTTCTCTTAAAGTATCAACTCAGAAGTGACTGCTGTGTTCTTTTTCTCCCTCAATTTACACTTGAACATACCATACTAAAATGTTCAAGGTGCTAATGACATCTAAAGGCTAACATGCTGAACTGCAATCTACTGCCATTATTCTTACAACCATAAGTAAGACCACTGTACCTGTGATCTAACTACTACTTTCACTTAATTCTGTTGCTGAAAACAGAACAGGCAACAGAAAGCTTCAGTTACAATGGCAAAGAAAGGAAGAAAAGTTCTTATTACTTAGTGAAATTGTCTCATCGACAGTTCATCTCAGTGAATTTTTTTTAAATTAGCACCATACATTTACTAGTAATATGCTTTATTTTGATTTTAATAATTAATATTATTTCATATTACTGCATTTGCACTTAATTTAAGCAAGGCTGTGTCAGTAGTATGAACAGTTATTCCAGTACACATAAGTCAAAGAATTCTGCAGCATCATTAGAACTTGATATTTTATTTGAAAGATATTTTTTCCAGCTTACCTAAAAGACAGCGTCCTCCAATCATCTAAAACTTTCTTCAACATGAAGAAAAGTACTTAGTTTCTAGCAAATCCTGGCTTTGTGCTTGATTTAACTATGAGGCTAAAAAACAGTGCTTCTCCTGCGAACTTCTTCAGGTCTCTAAAACAAAGTAATTTAAAAAATCAGTCAGTTTCTTTTTATTTTAATATATTTGCATTTGTAAAATAAAATTATTTAAAATTAAATTTTGAATTAACTAATGTTGAAGCATAAAATTTTTATTCTGCTCAAATAATTTAAGTTGAAGACAAGTGGTATTATTTAGCAGTACAAACTTTTTGTTTAAACTGTAAGGAAAGTCAAGCTGCTGAACAGATTAATCTCTGTTTGCTAAAGTGCTAAACCAGTTTTTGATAAACAGCTTTTTCTGCTAGTAAGATGGGCAATATTTTCTTCATTTATGTTTACTCACTTAAATGAATTAGCCCCAGCTAAGAAACTAAGAGGGAGATCAAGAATTTATTTTAAATATATTCTTTCTATCCATAAATAATAATAAAAAAAAAAGTTGGAAAGAATGATCTCTACCAGTTCTACAGGTACGGAAGATTGGGTGATCAAACCAATTAAATTCCCTTATAATAAAGTATATTTTCATTTAAAAATATGGTTTTCAATGCAAGAGAGAGAATCCTTTAAAGAAAAATGTTCAAATACATTTATAGTAACTTTTTTTTTAAAAATAAAAACAACTGTAAAAAGTCATTTTCATGAATTTCTTTCAATTCCCATATACATCTACTAGGAACTTGATAGGAATCACAAATAAAAGCTTAACAATTATCTCAAACCTATGTAAAGCCTATGTAAAAATTAGGAATCCATGTAAATGGTTTGTTGAATTCTGAAATGTCTCAGATATGTAGACACAATGTGTCCTATTTGTTAGCAAAAATAAAGCTAAATAATACGTAAGACTGTAATCAACACATTTTAATGGTTACCAATGAGTAAAATCAACCTTTAAGAAATAAAGACAATCGTTAATCCAATATTAAAACCAATTCTTTAAATCAAAGTTTTCTGATCACATATATTCTGGTTTATTCACTTTGAGTTACAGAAAATACTTTTTTCTGCTTTTGAAACAAACTACTGCTACCAAACTCCTCACTTACAGCTGAAGTCAAACATTTACTTCTATAAACAGGGTCATGTCCCTGCACTTCTTTACCCACACCATGGATTCCTGATGTCCATCTTTTGCTGACATTAATGCACTTGCAGCCAAGTAATCAGCTGCATCAGTTCCCTGCTCCAGATGAACACAAATTTGTTAAAAACATCAGTAAATTATTTTTTTTATGAAGGACAGTGTAGACAGAGAGAAGGGAGCTGGAACAAGCTCAAGAAAAGGCAGGACTGCTTTTTTCTGTAACTCTCTGCACTTAGATTATTATGAAGAGACTAAGGAAACAAAAAGTACACTTTTTTAGTACAGTGCAAATGTTCTTTACCTATAGCAATATCCTAGACTGACTTGAACACAATTACTCACATTTCATCTTTATAGGCCTAAGGGCATTCTTTTCTAATGGATACAGATCTGTTCCCATCCTTCATCTCATTTCTTTTGGCCTCAGAGCATACTTTCAGACCATGCACCCCTCCAAATCTTTCACCTAACTCCATAGCTATACTGGAGTCCTGAATTAATGAATTTAATGTTTCTCTACCTACGTATTATCAACCTCACTATTTCCTCCCTTTCGTTCTCTGTTCTTTTCTGATCACCTCGTATCTCATGTAATAAATTTTGCTTTGAATTTACTGAACAGCCCCTCTGAAGGCTTGCAGATATATCTTCCCACCTCAGACTGAATATCTGACTGTGAAAGGCATCACCAACTTATGAAGCTTCATTCATTCAACCTTAACCATAAGGCTACCACTTAACTAGGCTCCTCCTCTTCCCCTCTCTCCCCCCCCCCCCAAAAAAAAGGACACAAGCAGCTCGGTCTTCAGTCTCTTCCCTTCTGGCTGATACAACTTTGGAACTAACTTGTTAATTTTAACAAATACAACAGAGGAACGAAAGTGTCAGTGATGCTAAATTTCTGTAGTGTCAAAAATACTTTTGGTAGTGAATGGTGACCAAAAGGTCATGTCCAGCTCTTTTACTCTGTGTTTTTCTTACTGTATGGGAGAGTGGTTGTAATTACTTTCTCTCACAGGAATCTATTCCACAAATGCAAACCAACCCTTCTATTGCTTGCTCTCTTGTGCTGAGAAACTAAGTTATTGACTGTAACATTAGTTGAAAGTTTCATGGTATTTTTAAGGAATGCTGGCTGCAAATGTTAAGCACCTTAAATCTGATACTGTATTAAACATACATGGATTTAATACATGGAACTAAAGCAGCTGAAGTAATAGGCCAGTAGTTATAGCACTGGCAAAAACTCTGGAGAAAGCAAAATGTTACATGATTTTTTTTTTTTTTGAAGGATGCTAATTTCAAACTTAAGTAGACTGCATTTCTGCAGTCCCTTGAGATGTAATGAAAGTATGTAATACTGGGAGTGTGTGATCTTTCAATTGTGCATACAGCACAAACTTTCAGTCAGCTATAAATAGCATCTAGAAGTAATGCAACCACTACTATATTCTGCTGTTATTACATCGTGCTATTCTGCAAGACAAACATGAAATCAGACCTACTCTTCATCAGCAGAATTAAAAATAGGTTTGTCAACACATACAGATCCATAAAGAAAACTGGTTTTGTTGAAGTTGTTTTTTGTCATTTTGTTATCCCTCTTTAAGCCTGATCCATCACCTACTAAAGTCAATGGAAATCTTTCTATTGACTCAATTAAATGTTGGACTGAACTCATGACTAGAAAAGTATCATTTTCTAATCACCAGGTAACACTACCTGGTGTAGGGTTACCTAGTAACTATTTACTGTTTTATTTACTGTTACAGTATTTTGTGTATATCTTTTACAAAGCTTCTGCATGAGGAGAGCAACTGTTGTTTTGCAGGTATCAGGATAAGCGTAAGAAATTTTAAAGATTCACAAAGGGTCTAAAACCAAGTTCCTACTCTTCCTACCCCTCTAATCCAAGAAGTACAAGTCTCTCTCTAAGCTTATGAAAATAAGTTACTACCAGGAGTCAGTTCACTTAGTGGGCAGGAACTTTAAAAAACATCAACTAGCACACAGAACTACAGTGAATACTCTCACAAACAACAGAATACAGCTTAGAAGAGTGGACAGAATAAAACACAGTATTTTAAATACTTGGGATCTATTCGTCTGATGGAGCACAATCTTACCAAAAAGGAGTTAAACTAGAAGTTTGAATATGCTGTTCAGATTTGGTTGAAAGGGTTTGGCATAACTCTAGCTTAACTACAACACTGTCAGTCTCTTAGTCTAAACTCTGACACAGATTTAACCTGGCACCTCACTAGAACCAAAACCTGTCATATCTTTGCCTGTCTGCTCATTCTCACCCTCATACTTCTCTCTCTCTTGCATTGGTGGTTGTGTAGCAAGAGCACAACAAAATGGCTTGGAGAGCTGATATTGCTGAAAAGTATCCTGGGGCTCAGGGCAGAGGAAGCTTAGCTGTCAGCCAGGTCTGTTTTCTTGGTGTACTGCAGTGTCTGGCTGTATGAGGCTGGGTGCCCGCACAGGGGCAGGCACAGTGCAGGGACAGGACCAAGCAGCTAGCCCCAGCAAAGCACTGCTTCTTTCCAAGGCACTACCAGCTTAAATGTATACTGAACTACAGCATCGGAAACATGAGACCAGGTATTTCACTGGGTTATTTTTAAGCCTCCTGTCTTCAAAAGTACTGTTCACATGCTAACAGCCTATTTAACATACAGAGAAAGAGTATATTGAATTAGGCTAGCTCACTAGATCGGTTTACATAACCTGCTGATTAACTAATGTTTTGCATAACTTGATACCCCATTTCCACCAAAAATGGTCATTTCAGACAAAGTTAAAAATCTCATCATGAACTATTAAGCAAATAGACAATCTAAGATTTTTTTAACCACACTGTGATCTTTTTTACTGTGTCCTTAAGCGCTAGATTTTATAATCATCATTAATATTTACCCTAGCTAGATCTAAGTGCTTATTTATTTTTTAATTAATTCCCACTAAAGGTTTTGGCTTGATAATATGTTTTAGTGACGAGTTCCTAGCCTAAATAAGCAAATAAGTTTTTTGTTTAAAAAACCTACCGAATGTTAATTTGTGTACACTTCTCACTGCTTTCCCACTATTGAGTTACAGGAATTTTACACGTTTCATCGCATCTGTTATAGTATTTCCGAGAAAGAGTAATGCAACATGAGAGTTATCACTTACTATTCATGTAGTTACATACATATACTCAGGGCATAGTTTTAACAACTCTCTCCTTCGGCAAAAAGGCAGCTGATGTGATTGCCCGCCTCCTCCTGCGCGCTCAGTACTGATTCCTGTGACACACTCTCTTTCAGGGGTCTTAACGCATGATAAAAATTACTTGTCCAAAAAAGCGAGAAAGCGAGAAAGCGAGAAAGCGAGAAAGCGAGAAAGCGCGCGCATAATTCTTTAAAATGTTTCCTGTTGCATCCCACAATCATTTGTGGGTTCCAGTGAGCCCTGAAGGAGGCAAAGGCACTGCTTAAACTAGTATCACAGCCAAAATTTTTTGAAGCCGGACAGTGACTAACGCTCCGCCCCGCCCCGCCCCGCGAGGAGCCCCGGCCACAGGGGCGGCCGGCGGCAGCCGCGCCCCGCTCCCCCCGCGGGCAGCCGTTAGGGAGGGCGCGGCGCGCGCCGCCCGCCGCGGGCGGCTCCAACGGCAGCTCCGGCGCGGCGCGGCGCTGGGCGCGCCCTCCGCGGGGGGCGTGCGGCTAGGCCGGATTCACGCGGCTTTTGCGACACGACCACCGTTAAAAGGGATCCATCCCGCGCCCGCGGCTTTCTCGCCCTCCCTTCAAAGCACGGAAAGGCATCTCTTAAGTTACAGCTGCAGCCTCGCTCCTTCGTCCGTGACAGGGACCCTAGGGGCGGGGGGATGGGACGGCGCACGCCGCTTTCTCGGCCTGGCTGCGTGGAGGAGCCGCCGCGGTGCCTCAGGCCGCTTGTTTCGGGGACGCTTTAAGCCACAGAGGGGAAAAAACAGCCCCACTCCCGCTCGCGGAGCCGGGTGTCTGCGAGTGGCGGGGAAGGGATCGCACAGCAGCACACTGAACTGCGCGTTAACCTCAGGCTGTAATTGGGCAACCAGAGCCCGCCCGGCGCACACGAGCTCCGACACGGCGCGCCCGCCGCGCTGAGCCCAGCCCCCGGCGCGCCGCGGCGGGCGGACACGCGCCCCCCTTCCCCCCGCCGCCACAGCCGAGCGCGGGCACCAGCGCTCTGGGGGAAGGGACACATTCCTGGGCGGTACCACTGCGGGGGGAGGGAGAGGGGGACGCGCGGGCGACTGCTTTTCGCCTCGGCACCACCCGCTTCCTTAAAGCCGCCCAGCAGGAAAAAAAACGCTCAGAGGAAGCCCACGCCACGTGCCGCTTCCTCCCAGAGCCCCTGAGGCTTCTCACCGGCTCTTTCCTCCCCTCTGCGACAAATGGTACGAGCCACAGCCACCCGCACAGGTGTGGCCGGTGGGACAAACCAACTGTGGCCGGGGGGGGGTAGGGAGGAGGCGAGCGGTGCGGGTGCGCGCCGGCGCGCGCGCGCATTTGTGTGTGCGTGTGCGTGTAGAAGAGCGATGAGAAGTGGCGAGGCGGGAGGGCGAGACCGGGACGGGGTTGGCCGCAGCTGCATCATCGCAGAGCGACCGCCGCGGGAGATTGAAGTGCCTGCGCCGCCGCCGGGGCCCTGGCGAGGCGAGAAGGAGGCGGCGCCGCTGCCGCGAGCCGCCGTGCGGGGGAGGGAGGGGGGAGCGCGCCCGCCCCTCCGGTAAGTGCCAGTCAGCGGGGGGGGGGGGGGGATCCAGGGCCCGTGCGGTGGCCGTTGGGGGGCGGTTAACCCGTGTGCGTGTGCCCGCACGGAGGGCTGGGCCCCTCCGGCGGCGCCGAGCGGGCCCGGCCCGCGCCGATCCGTGCCCAGGGCAGAGGCGGCCGGGCCGGGCCGGGGAAGCCGCTGCCCTTGCAGTGGGCTGGCGGCTCTAGGCCCCGGGCTGCTCCCCCACCCTCCTCAGGACCCCGGGTCGCCCTGAGTCTCCCCAACGAGATTTGCCGGCTGGAAGGATTTATTTTATGGCTTTATATTCGTTTAATCAGCGCTCTCTGGAGCGGGGAAGGCTGCACGTGAATCTGGCCGCGAGCTGCTCTCCTCAAGGTTGCAGCTTCGTGAAGGCGTGAGGCGGTGGAGGTGGTCATGCGCCACCCTTGGGTGCCCCCGTGCCTGGTGCTGGCCCAAGTGTTAGCACAGCCAGGCAGTGAACTGAATCGTAAAGCTGATCCTGACTTAAAAATAAAACCAATAATTTTTTTTAAAAAAGTTATTAGCTTGAGTCAGTTTCCTGAGCTGACTGTGTAGGCACTAGCTCTTGGTGTAGAGGAGCTACCAGTGGCTGGAACTCCTGGGTTTTGTGACAGTACTGGTAAGCCACTTGGGGTACAATTTGGTCATCTTTACCTTGAAGGAGTATTCATTTAAATGTTGAAAGGTTTCAGGTGCCTTTTGATTGATTTGTTTCTCCATATGGCTTTGAAATTGCGCATATACTGATCAGATTTCTTTCAGGGGGAGCTTCACCTTTTTAGAAATAAATGGCTTCTTCTATAGCAGTACATGAGCAAAAATCTGTGTGGATGATCATTGCCTGATTGACTTCAGGAGCTGGACAGAAAAAGAGAGGGCTTTGGGGGAACTGACAGCTATGTGACTCTAATATTATCAGTTTATTCACTTACCAGAACTATATTTGCATTCTGTCACATATAATCTTAATTTTGGGTGATCTCATGCATAAAGGCACTTTTGAGTCTAACAGACATGATGAAAAGCATTTGCCTTTCCTCTAACCAGTTTCTGAATCACAGTGACAAAAGGCTGAAATATGAGGGAAGACAAATTTGTGAACATGTTAGAGGATACATCTGGCACTGAAAGTGACTAATAGAATGAGGAAAAATGGAATGTTCCTAAGAAGCTCTGTAACTGGACACTAGTTGGATAATTCACAAAAGCATCTAATCTTACCACCTAAATCTACAGAAGAAGCAACTGTCACATGGAGTATCTGTTATCTTTGATTTCTTAAGTGAATGTGGTAGCTGAGTCAGTGCCAGCAATAGTTTACAGTTCAGCATTGCATTGGGCTCTTTCCACCTTTTGGGGAGAAGTTTGGGCTTCTCTCAGTCCCTCACTAGCGTTCATACTTCACACTCCCTGTCTTAAAGCCCTTATATCCCCTCACTGCTTAATCAGCTCCCTGTGTATTAGAGCCTCAGGTGTCATCAGGACTTTCCTTTTACTTCTCTTAGTTTCTGTGCTTGTTTACAGAGACCACTGGGCAATTGTATCTGTTTCCACTAGACTAGCTCCTTACTGGCAAATTCTGTGAAACCTGGGCCTTTTAGGAAAAGGAAGTGTGATACTGCTTATACAGAGCTTCTGCAGTACTCAGCCGGGCTTGTAATTCTTGCCTGTCACATCACAGCCTCAGTCATAGCCTTCCCTGGCTTTGTTTCTGTTGTCGGAAAGTAAAAATTAGGATTTTCATATAACTGTCAGAAAGGAGAATTTTGAGGGTGGTAGCAAAAGAGAGGATAAGGCATTTTTTTGATGCTTCTTACAGTGTCTGCCTTAAGATCAGTGACCAGAAATTCATTCCTTCCCACTTCCCCACTCTATGACTTCAGAATCTGTTAAGTTAAACTGGAGAGTAACTGGTAACATTTTACTTACCACCCATGTGATCCCATCTCACCACTGAGAGCTTTCTAGCTTTTCCCTTAGGTAAGTTAGAAATCTACAGTAGAAAAGTCTTACTGGAAAGCTGGCTGCCTTGTCAGATTTTGTTCACTGAAATCTTTCCTTCCCCCAACTTCTAAGGCCTGTCCCTGAAATGCCAAGCAAAATTTAGTTCATTTTATTATAATTAAAAGCATGTTAGTTGCTGTTTGCTACTAAAAGAAATACTGGAGATTACTTTTTTTTAAACTGTTTGTACCATCCCACTTTTACTTCCATTTTCCTGTCACTGAACTGCAAAAATAATCTTACAGTTTAATCTGTTGGGGAGAAAAATAAATATAAGGAGAGGGGTTTAGTCTGTGGCCATCCCGGTGTCACTAGAGCTAACGAGCTCTAGCATAATGCAGTGTCACACGCACACGAAGCCCTGGGCGGCGCGGCACGGGGCTCAGCAGCCTGCCCTGGGCCCGGCTCGGCTCGCTGGCGCGCGGTGCCGGGGCGGCCGGCGGGGCCTGGGCCGGGGCAGCTCCGCTTCCTGCCCTCCCGGGACTACAGCTCCCAGAAGCGCCCGGGCTCCGGCTGAAAGCGAAAATAAACTCCAGGTTGCACTTTTTCTTTCTTTCTTTCTTTCTTTCTTTCTTTCTTTTTTTTTTTTTCCCTCCCCTCGGTGGTAGCACATGTGCTTTCTCTTTTGTTTTCCGCCTTGCAGCCCGAGTGCGAGCACATCTACGGAAACGCCGGGAATCTCTGCCCAGAGGAAGAGGTCGGATCGGGACCTTGCTGTAGCAGCTTCCAGGAACCGCTGCTAGGCCCTCTAGAGAAGCCTGCAAGCGACGTTTTTACGGGGCTAGAAGTCCAGGCTGTGCAGTGAAAGTTTCCTCCTTCTCTCCGTGATTCTCACATGCAATTTGATAACGTGAAGCGGGTGGCTTTTCCTGTTGCTGCTGCTGTCTCCAGTGCTGAGAGAGGCTGGTGGTCTCCACCCCCACCTGCTGCGGTTTCCTTCACCTGGCCCTAGAGCTGTGGGTTTGCATCACCATGTGGGGTTAGGAGGTGCAGTGAGCATCTGCAGCGCTTAGCAGTAAACATGGAGGCGGCGGGTAAACCAGATGGCGGGGAGCAGAGTCATCAAGGCAGCAGCACGGACACTCCTGGGGACGCTTCTATGGACCGCTACTTGCGATCTCAGGGCTTATATAGAAAGAGAGTTGCCAAGGATGGATCCTGTCTCTTCAGAGCTGTGGCTGAGCAGGTAACTTTTTTTTTTTAAGCAAAGCTGCTTTGCACAAAAGATTGGGAAGTGGGGGTTCTCATTAGTGGGTGATAATTAATTGTTAAAATGCAAACAGGTATAGGTTAGGGTGACCTAATCATATATTAGGAAAAGAAAGCAGTATCTCAAGGAGAGAGGTATTCCATGTGTACTACATTCATGTACTGTTAAGAAAATTTTAGCTTTTATATTTTGACATCCTCATCCCCCCTACATTTTTCATGTAAGATTTCAGCATTTGGGAACAATAGCTTCATATAAAACTGTTTCCTAAACTGACTTAGCAGGAGGAGCTTAACTAAGAACAAGGCTTTTAAGTGGTTTATTGTAAAATCAGAGAAAGTGAACAATTTATGTTATTCTTCCTGTTGAATTCTCCCCTCCCCCATTTCAATGTAACTTAAAGGAAAAAAGTGACCGTGTCATCTTGTCTTTAATACAGACAAACAGCAGTGGGAGCTCTGGTGCTTCTGTTTGTGAGAGCCCAGATTCCTATGCTAGTACGCAGTTCACTTTTTTTTAATAACTTTTTCTACAAAATTTTATAGTTTCAGTCAAGTGTCCATTATTGTTCTGAAATTAACTCTTTTTTTATGTTCAGGGAATAACGAATGCATTGATCTTGTGATGTTTTTACCTGAAATATTAAGAGGAGACTTCCCTCTCAATCCAATGAGAACTTTTTTTTTAATTCGCCTTAAATTTTGAGCATTTCATTCATATTTTGTTAAAGAAAGGGTCTTCAATTCAAAGGGAGTAGGTGTTTATCCAGAGGTTGGCCTTGTCTCTGTACCCTTCATACAGGAAAACATTCTGATCTGAATTTGGAAGTGTTTTGAAATGAGGGTAGCGTGCAAGATTTGCAAGATATGCTGTAATTTAAATTGTCTGGAACTTCCCTATATTGTAGTAGGGATGCAGACAAAATCATGCTGGAGGTAACTCTGATCCCATGATTAAAGCAGTATTTTCTGATGGAGATTTGAACAAGGAGTAGAATGCAGGCGTTGGATTCTGAATTCGTGGCTTCCAAGTAAGTGCTTGGACAATAGAATTACACCTCTTAAATCAAGGAAATTAACACTGTACTCTTATAGATTTGGTTGGATTTCATTTTGACAAGTACATACTAGTAACTGATCTCTTCATCCCTTCCTGCAGTAACAAAAACTTACTTCATCAACTAACTGCAGTCATTTACAAAGGTGCCAGAGAACAACAACAAATGCTGTTCTACTTATTTCTCTCAATAAATTTTCCTAGAATTGAATATTTAAATTTAGTATATTTGTGAATTCTGCTGTTAATTTTGGCTAAGTAATTGAAGTTTTATGTACATAAATATTTCATTGTCGAATAAATATTTTATATATTCTTGAAGTAAAAATAGGCCATTTCCAAGCAGTGTTTGGCATACAGAAATTGATTATTTATGTGCTTACATCAAAAATCATAAGAACTAGTGTCATTTTCTTCCATTTCTCCCTTTGTAGGTATTAAACTGTCAGTCTCAGCATCTTGATGTAGGATGGCTTGTTTCATTTTCTTCCATTTCTCCCTTTGTAGGTATTAAACTGTCAGTCTCGGCATATTGATGTTAGGATGGCTTGTGTTGATTATCTTCGGAAAAATAGGGAGAAATTTGAAGCAGTAAGTATATATGTATTTTCTTCTCCTTTCTCCTGAGTATTTAAAAATCTTATTTTATTTCTTCCACTTGTGTAATCCACAGAGTTTGTGGTACCTGTGTGCTGGTTGATGCTTTTTGAAGCTTGTGCCCTTAACTTAACTTACTCGTTTGGTAGTAACTTTTTCATAAGCTTAGAGAAAGACCTGTACTGCTTGGACTAGGGGTGTGGGAAGAGTAGGAAATCAAATGCTCATTTTAAAAAAACAAAACAACCCTCCCCCCTCTTCCCCCCCCCCCCCCAAAAAAAAAAAGTTTATGTCCATGGCTGTGGAAGGAAAAGTTTGCCACACTATCATTTTCATCTGTATTTGGCCGATGTCATCAATGCTAACAATATATATCTTTTTTTTCTTTTCCTTTTAAAGAAGTGATAGTAAATAATAGTGCTCCTGTTTGTATTTAAATGTGTTCCAGTATATGTACTGTTTAATTAATTTCCAAGGTAACCACAATAGAGGTGTATGTAAGTATTTGTTACTGAAGGAGTATTGCTCAGGTTCTTTTTTCTGTTCTAAATTTATTTGGATCCAGAATAGAATAAGGCTGCCTTATATGTACTTTGGGATAAAATAGAGAAGGTAAATAGAAAGAAAGATGTGTATGTTTTTTAGAATTTCTGACAAACTGCCCTGTGCTCAAATGTGACTGGTGACTAATAATATGGAAGTTCTCAAGAAGGAAAAAGGTGAAATATAGTGAACCTCTCTGAAATAATGTAGTCCTGACTCTAGTGTTTTCATTTGCCATTATGAGTGTTTGATTCCTTTGCTTCCAGTCCATTTGATAACTAATAAGATCTTTTTCCCTCACCCCTTTTTCCTCCCTCCAGTGCTGACTCTTTCATCCCTCTCTCTCACTCAAGAATTACCCCGTTCACTTCAATATCTGCTTGTCTAGCCCTGTTATTTCATTGTGTAGCTTTTTGAAATATAATGACCTGCCTGGCTTTTTGACTAAATGTGTGGGTTTTGTTTTGTTTTCATGTGTATGTGGTCCTTTTTTTTTTTTTTTTTTTTTTTTTTTTTTCCCTCCTGCCTTCTTTTCTGCCATCTTCTTGGCTGAATAACTGTGATGTCCAACCTAGCTGTTTTTGCTGACATGGTCTTGCTCAAATTTCTGGTCTCCATATGTATAAAATCTAACCTCCTCCTCCAACTTGACCTAGGTGTGATGTGACCTCTCCTCTACCCATCTTCCCTGTCCTTCTGAAGAAACTTCTCTTATAAATAAATAAATAAATAAATAAAAATTTTTAGGCTTTTCAGAATAGGTGTTTCAGGTGTAGGGCTGAAGCGTTTTCATGTCTGTTCTCACTTCCTAGTGTTCCTACTACTTCGGATACTGCACTTCTACTCTGCTGATATCCTTTGCCTGTTTTTATTTAGCACCCAGTTGTTCTGTCCAAATTAAAAACTTTGACCAGAGTTTTTGATGTTCCTCATGAACAGCAGTGTCAACCCAAGTTCAGAATGGCTGAAGTGGCACTCTCAATCTCGTTACTCCACTCAGTTTTCCTTATTTACCCCCCCTTTTTTTCTTTTGAATAACTATGGATAAAGAGGCCATCCTGCCTATAACGTGAGTTCATAACTGGAACTACTTCTTTATTTGGACTTCTGTGGATCTTTGTATTTAGCTAAATCAAAGAAGTTATTTAGAAACAGTCTGCCCTTTTCATATATGTTAAGGGTAGCTGAACAGATTGCTTTCTTAGCTTGACTCTTAAAATGTTGCCCCTTTGCATCCTTTCATTGGGTTCCATTTTCTGCATTGCTTTAAACATAAGCTACCTTTACTTCCAATGTCCTTTATGACCTGCTCACGTTATATGTGTCACTGAAGTTCTATTAAAAAAAAGTGACTCCCATTCCTGATTGTCCATAGCTGCTAATTTTTATTAACAAGATTCTTGAATAATCGTGCATACACTCCCTTCTGGGATGCTTTGCGTGCTTCGGACAAATTCCCCATAACACCTGCTTCACAGTATGTTTGTTTTCTTTTGGATTTTCCGTTGCCTACTGAACTTCATATTTGCTGTGACAACTCCAAAAGCTGTTGATATTCTTGCTGTCTGAAACTCAGACCTATATTTCTTGACTATTTATTGCCTTGTTCTGCATTGCTTTATATTTAGATTGTGAGCACTTTGAGGATAGAGTTGTCTTAATTTCTAAAGGTACTTTACCATTGATATAGTGGGTCGTAGACTATGAATCCTGTATGTTAATAACAATAACAATCTGTACTTTTTAATACAGTTCATAGAGGGGCCATTTGAAGAATACTTAAAATGTTTGGAAAACCCACAGGTATGTTAAACCTGACTAACAACAGAAAGCAGTATTTTGTTGATGTTGATAGGTAATCTTTTTTTTTTTTTTTTCCCCTAGAAGTTGTGGACTGAGCTTTTGCATTGTGTGTGTACGTATATACATATATATATGTATATATATGTATATACACACACATATGTGCACATTCCCTTTTGCAAAAGGTTATGGAATTTTCTGTTATCTTGATGTAAACAATTTTTTTTCCATGAAATGTGCATCCAGATGTTTTTGGCCTCTGCAAATGCAAAAAACGAATGAACGAACGAACAAAAAACCTGACTAGTGTTTTCTTTAAGCTAGCCTTGAAGGATAGATTAGGTAACAAATAAAAAGTTACTGATATACAGAATACTGGAAACAATAATCATGGGCTGTTGCAAAGACACTGATTAAAAACAGGATTGACTTTTTTTTAGTTGTGTTAGACTAGGGAGTTAACAATTTATGTTAGACTAGTACAGCATTGCAAAATACAGTAAATTTTTATTTTTTTTGAAGAGAGAGTTTGTACATATATTTTTATTACGTTTTCCCATCCTAGAAATTGAAGCATGATTCTTCTGCTATGCCAGCAAAGTCCCTAATTAGAATGGCCAACCAGATGAAGTCAGTTTCCAAAATGAGTGGTGGAAGGGGGAAAACTTGGCCATTAGCCTATTTGAGTTCTGTCTTGCTTTGTTCATTCCAAAATTTTTCATTGTAAGTTTTGATGTTCATATCCTGAGATCATATGCTATGCCAAACAGTAAGGCATGCTATTTTCCAGTAGAACTTACTCTGCAGCTAAACTGCACTGAAGTAAAAGCAGAGCAGCATGTGTATAGAAAATGCTTTTTCCCTACATACCTACTAATGTTAAAAAAAAAAATCTTTTTGAAAAATTAAACATATGGTAGCTTTCTTATATGATTAAAGAAATTAAGTTATTTTATATTTTAAAGCTGTATTCACAATTTATATATAAAAAAATATTTAAAAAAACTGGACTGCTACAAATTTTTGCCCACGTTTGATTTCAGTTGCTTTTAATTTAGGAAAAAAAAATTGTAAGAAAGCTGTGATGTCATGTTGGAGCATGCAATTAGACTGGTAATGAAAGCAAGAAATTTCTAATGATTTGAGTCTGAATTACAGTGTTCACTTCACTGTTTAACAGCTTTAAAAGGCAGACTTTTGGTCCTTTAGGTATTAATATATAGCTGTTTGCATCAGAAGTGCAACTTTACTACAGTATTAATTTAGCTGTTTGAAAGTGATCTGTTCACTTTGTTTTGGAGCACTTCAGCTGTCTGTGTCAAGATACTTGTACGCTAGTTGTCTCTGTTTTAGGCAGAAGACTTAAGCCACAAGGTTTTTGTTCCAGTTGTTCTTTAGTTTAAAGCCCACAAAGCCAGACATTTTTTGAAGGAAGAGATTAACATTTTAAAAAGCACTGGATAAATGCAACACTTTTTCTTGAAAATCACTTCTGATACACTAGCCTTCCGCTTGTCTGTTTAACAAAAGAAAGATAAAAATACTATGTCATCTTTCAAAGTCATACTTCTTAATCATAGCTCTGCACTTAGTAGCTGTTCTTAGTTCTCTCTCTTAGTTCTCTCTGTTTTTATACAGAGTAGTTTCTACATGGGGAAAAAACCTCTAACTTCTACATGTTACCTTTACAGGAATAATTATTGTTATTTTAAAATATGCCTTTTAATATAGTCAAAATATTTGGCAGAAATCCAGGTTCAGTGTCAGCATATTAATTTTTTGATAATGATTCCTTGTTTCTATTTACCTGCACATAAAGAAGTATAATAATTGTGTATTTGATTGAACTTAATTTTTCCTTTTTTTTAATACAGGAATGGGTTGGACAAGTAGAAATAAGTGCCCTTTCTCTTATGTACAAGTAAGGAAAAATTTATTTATTTTTTATTGAGTTCTGTTACGATGAACTAGCTTGTTTCAATCAATTCAGTTGTTCTGTTAATTAATCAGTTGGAATACAAAAGATATGATGACATATAACTTTCTGCAGAATAATAATGTAATACACTTAATATATACATATTTTTATATCTGTAAATATTGAGAGAGTGTGTATATTTATGTATAAATATATATATATACAAATTTATGTAATATATATTTATAAGTACATATATATATATATATGTAAAATATACTTGCAGCTGTCAAGGTATTAAATAAAAATAGAAAGTGAGCTTTGAAAGTGACATCTAATCTGAGATTTGAATAATTTGCAATAATGTCACATGTCTCACCTGCAGCTGCGTGTGGGTAGTCATACTGTTAGTATTTCTTGTTAATTTTCATATCATAATTTTTTGTATTACAGTTGATTCTTTTTCCTCCTCTTCCTGGTTCTCACCAAGTTTTTAATAATAGCCCTTCTACTAAGATGTGATGTTTACCTATTTCTTTATTTCCTCCATACAACTCTGTGATGTAGTTTACTGGTATGAGTTACTGTAGGCTGTATGCTAGAAAGCCATTCTCGTACATCCCCTAGTGTGAAGGTACGTGCACTGCTATAAGGCTACCTGGTGTACTGCTGTAGCTTATTCTGTTTCATTCAGCGCAGATAAGTAGTATGAATTTGCTGAGGTCCATAGCCTGAGATAACCTTAAGAAATGTTTCAGCATTCGTGCACAAACTTTCCTCTTGGCGATGAAAAGTTTTGCTGGTATGTTTTAAGTAAATACAATCCTATATGCTAATCTTACTTTACAAAGTAACATATGCTTTTATAATAACTGAGCTTTCTAATTACTGTACAAGAGAGAGCTATGTATAACAGCTTCTCTTTCTGCTGTTTGTAGATCAGTTGGAAAATTTAGTATTTCAGTATGGTTACTGTAAATTAATGACTTTGCTGTTGTGCTTTAACTCTTGATCAGACAACTGACATAAGGAGAGAAACTAGTTAAATGAAATACTAGTTTCAGGTACTTAGGTGAGTGCAAAATGCAGGAAATTGCACAAAGTTCTATGCTTGATTGCATTTTATGTGGCTAATGGGACTGAAGTTGTGCATGTGCTGGATGAGTGAAAGAACTGGACTGAAAGTGAGAGTAAGATTTGACTTGACAAATGTATATAGAGTCTTACATTTAGACAAGGCCAGGGTGTAGAGAGATGTGCCTCAATTTAAGTCGACAAAGTTGCATGCTTCATTGCATCAAAACTGGATGGTTTTGTCCATCTGTTTCTTGTATCTCTTGGTCGTGGGAGAAGTCTTCTGATGAAATAGAAGCAAAGTTTACTTTGAAGTCATGGCATGTTGGCATCCAGGACCACAGCTAATAACCTATATTTATCTTGGTATTAATTAAAAAAAATATTTTCTGTTTCCCATTAGAGGCGTGGGGAGGCTTGTAGCATAGCTACAACTGCAGGTACTTCACTGCAGAGTTAAACATGTGAGAACTGGTTTCTATTAAAAATGCAATATTGTAGCCTTGGCAAAGTAAGAATGGTGATGGCAGTAGAGGAAAGTGTTGGGTTTTTTTTTTTTTTTTTTTGATGATTTTTTTTTCTCTCTTCCTGCTTGCTGACAGACTGAAGGAAAGCAGAACAAATAAATTTCTTGTCCTATTCCAAATGAAGAGGAGAGAGAGAATTTCAGAGTCTTCAAGTGTAAGACAGAAGTGGAATGTGAATAGGTTTACTGCTCAGATGTGTTGCAAGTCTAGTGACACATCTAGTGATCTTTCTTATCTAGTAAATTTTTGTACCTCTCTGAAGCATGTGGCCTCCTAAGTCAGGAAATTTTGTTCCTCTCAACTGCTTTTCTGAATTGTATTAGGAAGGTTTTTTCCCTTCCAAAAACTGTGCCTGTGAGTATATTTAATAATTTTGCAAGACTAATTATAAAATTCTGCTAGTGTGAGCAAGGAAGAAGTTGAAGGAATAGATGGATTGCTGCGCAAAGAATTCAAAGGAAGGATTATGTGCAAAGATAAATAGGGAAAAAATAAATCGAGTTAGGGTTGTGACAGATTATGGCACCAAAAAAAAAAAAAAGAAAAGCCAAGATTTGCAGTGTCTTTCCCTTTTTAGAAAATAAAAGAGAAATAACCTGTCCTGTCAATATCAGTTGTGGCTTTTCCTGTATTTGTTCCTTTGAATCCCATCTGGCGTTTGACTTTTAATGCAACGAAATAAAGTGTTTTAATGTACATTCTAAACTTGCTAAACTCTATCAGTCCAACTGTCTGTAGTATTAATTATCTTAAATGTAATAAGGTGGAGTTAGTTTACCTGGGAAAGCAGTCACTGCATGGGACCAAAACCTAGTCTGCAGCAATAAAATTTTCTAAGTTCTTTTTGAAGAAGTATGCTGGACTGATACCCTTGATGATGGCTTTCTTCCAACACTCCAACTTCATGCCCTGTATGGATTCAGTCCAACTTATCAAAAAGTATGCTTCGGTTCTCTCATTTGAAGACAACAGACCAATCTTTTTCTTGGCAGCTTAAGTCCAGGAATTCAAGTCCAGCAAACACTATGTGACATTGGACCCCACTCTTGCTGTAGAGTTTCATCTGTAGAGGAACAGAAACTAAGCCATCTCCATGTCTCTTGTAGTGTATTATCAATTTTAAAATGCAGGAGAGGCTCTTTTCACCACATAGATGGAAACAGTGAGACACGGGGAAAGCATGATTTTTGGAGGTGCTGGGGACACAGTTACAGTGTTAGAGCCTCGGGCTGTACCCAGGAACTGTCCATTTGGGCAGTCCGCACGCTCCTGCGCGTGCTTTGGCAGCTACGTTACCGGGGCTCCCCTGGCAATTCTGGGTGCTGTTCAGGAGCACAAAAGTTGCGTGGACCATTCTGATTGCGGGAACTTGCTTTGGCAGGTGAGAAGAGTTTATTAGCATAGATATGGGCTGTTCCCTGTTACTTGGCCTCAGTGCCCAGAAGGGTCCTTGGGCACGCTGAATTTGCTAGTACAGATGTTGCCTGGGTGATTTGCTCAGCTGTCAGAAGAATACCAGCATTTCCTGGTTCTCTTGATAAAATCAACCTCCTCTTTGTCCCAGTGGATTCCAAATGGCAAAATGTTGTGAATGCTGTTCTATTTTTTTTTATTTTATTAGTGTGTTTTACTTGTCATTGGCTCAGTGTGTGTTGTGCTGGTATATTTTAGTGTGGTAGGCTGATGTGTTCTGTTACAGTAAAACCATATTGAACTCTGCTCAACCTCACTGACTTCTTTCTTGCTCTTTTCTGAGGTGTTTTATTGCTTTGTACTAATCAAACTTTCATAATCTTTTTTTGTACTGGGAACGGTTACAGGAACATTTTTGGGACAGCTCCAAATTGAGGCAAATAGAATAACATGCAAATGTTTTAAAACAGATCCTCTGTAGTGTTCTTAAAAAGCTGACATAACTATCAAAAAAAATAATTATATCAAAAAGTATGTATCTGAAAATGTTGCTGAGTTGGGACTAATAATGATTGTACTGTTGCACAAGTGCTTTTGGAAGTTTCTCCACTGAAACGGAAAGAGACAAGAAATCAGATTTGTATAATAAAGAAAAAAGAAGATACTAAATATGTGGCTAGAAATATGGAACGGCAACTTTGCAAGCAGTTTTAATGCTTGGGCAGAGAGAGAGGGGTAGAAGTAGCTTGGACAAAAACAAAATCTGTATTTTAATCATTATTAGCTGCGTCTATGCTAAGTCTCTTTTGTGATGTTGTTGGCTGAGAACTGCTGTGGTGCACCATGGGCTCCCCTTTGTGTGAGGTGCATCATAGAAGACATGGTGCTGCCCAGAAACTTCACACGCAGAAAAGTGGAAGCATAATACTAAACACTGGTATTGTCAAATGTAAATATTTGACTGTTTGAAGTTCTGTTGAGAACCCACACTTCACAAAAGTAAACCTTTTCCTGACTAGAGACAGCTGCACTAATATTCTTCAGTATTTTTTTTCCCAATAAGTGTATTCTTCAGTATTTTTTTCCCAATAAGTGTATTCTGTGGTTGGTGTGTGTTCCTCAAACTTGACTGGAATATTCTAGTTTTTACTGAAATGTATTTTTATGTGAGTTCTTAATTAGTACTTTTTTTTCTTAGGAAAGACTTCATAATCTACCGGGAACCAAATGTTTCTCCTTCACATGTAACTGAAAATGGCTTTTCTGATAAGGTAAAAAATTTGAGGCTATTTTGAGTTAAGACAAATTTGCTGTAATTAACAACAAATAATTTAATGTGAAACTTACTAATCAATACAATGAAATGCTCTGTAAATTCAATTTAATTTCTTTTGTATCTATTTATGATAACTGTTCTGTTGATATATACATATATGTGTGTGTATATATATGTATATAATGTGTGCGCGCGCACACACACACACACGTATATATATGTATGAGAGGGAGTGCGCATGCTGTTTCTTTTAAATAAATGTTCCATAATTGGGTGTAATATACCTTCATAGTAATGTAAAATTATGTTAAAAAAAAATTGCTAGTGGTACCGACTCACATAGTTACCTTTATATTAAATTTATTTTTGACTAGGTTTTAAGGACACCTGCTAAAACTTTTGATAGGGTTTTATTGATACTTTGAGATACTGAAATTCAAAAGGGTGTGTTGGCATATCAAATGCCATTTGGGAAGTAATGTTCCTACTAAAAATCAAGTGAGATACAAAACTTTTTTTCTTTTTTTTTAAAGGTATTGCTGTGTTTCTCAAATGGAAACCACTATGATATTGTTTATCCCATAGAGTATTCAGAAAGAGCTGCTCTCTGTCAGTGTGAGTATTGTGTTGGTTAGTTAAAAGTGTATATTTTCACCAAAAATGTTAAAATGATCCCTGTTGTTTTTCAATTGGAGAGAAAAAGATCTATATGAAGGTTTATTACCATTTTAGTGTAGCTTTATTTTCCAATTGCAAGATCATGCAATCATTGACTTTTTCAAGTCTTGAATTTTTACTATGTCATGATTTTGAGGCAGATCTACACAAAAAGAAAAAGTCTTACTTGTCTCTTTGGATTTGAGTGCTTTATAAAATCAGTTCACCATAATTTTTATTTAATCTGTCGCATTGTCTCTGGTCAGTGTTCTAGTTTTAATTTTGTACTTCATACTAGCAAACTTTAGGCTGTTAGCAAATCATCTTGTATGTAACTTCTTACAGAAGTCACAGGAGTTGCATGTGCAAAAAAAAAAAAAAGCAAAAACTGCACCAACCACCCATCTTCATAGATTTTCTTTACTATATTAAAGCAATGCCCAAAAGCCCTAAGCAGGTTTGAGCCACTGTGATACCCTCTACAAGCATGAGTTCTGAACCTTCCCGAAAACTTTGCCCGTATGCCAGTTCAGTTACAGGGCTGTAGCCAATTGAGACCTGATTTCTAGTAGTTGCATGCAAACCATTAAACAGTAGCAGCTGCAGCTGTTTTGGCTCTTAATGCCTTCATTGTTTCAGCTAACACTTCAAAAACTTGCTTTTCCTAATTGAAATAGTTTGAAATGTCTCTGTAACAGTGGTGTAAAATCCCATTTACCTTGTAATTGATTTTGCCCTCTGTATTTCTCCTTCCCTTCCCCAGCTCTTCTGTATGAACTGCTGTATGAAAAGGTATTTGATACAGATGTAAAGCAAATCATAGCAGAGCTTAGTGCTGTTGATGTGACAGAGGAAAGTAATGGTAGCAGTGAAGTATCTGCTTCAGATTCAGAAGATGACAACTACAGGTAACTGGAATTTAAATCTTAAAGTAAGCTGCCTGTGGACAATGCGCATTAAAGATGATCTTTGAATTTATGGTGGGTGGTAGAATCCTAATCTTCATTGTAGCTAAGGATAGGTACAGTGAAGGATTGGTTCCTCTGTTTTTTCTGCAGTCTGGCTTTGAGCCTCTTTACATAATGGAATTATGTAAACTGAATACTGCCATTGTAGCATGTCCCTCTTTCTGTTTAAAACACCAGAATCCCTTGGGAGAATTACCAGTATGCAAGTTGGGCATGGTAACTGCATGAGAATTACTTGACTTGCTCGTGAAACTTAACAGAGTTAGAGGAATCTAATCCAGTTTGTGTTATTTCCACATCTTGGGGGTTGAAATGTCTGTTGGATAGAGAACAGCACTTGGATGTAGCTGGTGGAGAAATGATTATGTAACTTGCTTCATTTTCTTCTTCTTTGATCTCTGTGAAGTGAGTGTGTTCATGGGTTTATATTTCTTTTGCTGGACCTGGGTACTCCAGCTACTTGAGTTTTTGGCTTACTAATTACTTTTATATTTATTGCATGGTAACTTTTTGTCAGTTTTGTATTTACATATTAGCAATTTTTCTTCTGTTGTCTAATACTACTCTTAAAACTCTACTTTGTGTGAAATTCCATTGAAGCTATGGAAGCTATGCTATGCTAGGGCAGCATGCCTCCTTTTACCGCTGAAAAGCTTTAAAAGCCCTTCTGAGGGCTTTGCTATAGTGCAGTGTGGCACGTGGCAGAAAGATTTTATTGAGACCTCAGGAACTGATTTTTTCCTCATGCTGAAAAAACATGGAAGGGAAAGCTGATGGAAGTTACAAGTCAGAAAGCCCAAGTTTCAGGACAGGGATTAACTTTTCTCTCTCTCTCTCTCTCTCTCTCTCTCTCTCTTTTTTTTTTTTTTGGTGGGGGGGGAGGGGGGAATTAGCAGGGAACCTTTCCAGTTAAAATAAAATATTTCTCCTACAGGAGCAATTATTGTAGTTAACAATGGTTTCCACCCTCTAACATTTCTTCTCTGTTTTTGGAGCTTCCCTGGGGTTCATATACAGAAGCGTTACCTTCTGTCAGTATTGAGATTCTTAAAGTGCGCTGCTAAGCTCCATGGCACATTTGTAAAGAAGGTCATTTAGTCACTTGAGAGCATCACACTTAGTATTTTTGATTTAAACGGTATGTGTTCCTGATGCAAGAGCTTGTGTGTGTGACTCTTGAGCTATTTAAGCCAAATTACAAACATTTTGCTACTTTTATTAAGTCTTAAAGTTGACTTTAGCTTTTTTATCAGCTAACTTTCTGAAAGAAAATCTTTCATAAAAAGTTGCATTTGATAGAATATAATTGAAAAGTTAAGCTGTTTTGTTTTGGAGAAGTTAATGCTGTTGTAGGGAAGTACTGTTTTAGGGGATAATACTTTTCTTTGTGGAATGTCAGGTGTAGAAAATAAGAGTGAGAATGGCCTGACTCAACTAATCAGGAGAGGGTGGTGGGTGTGATGAGTGGGGTTTTTTTGTTTGGTTTTTGTTACTTTTTAGGATGGCGGCTTCTTCTGTTGTTGGCTTCTGTGCTTTTATATGTAGTTTCAAAACTTTTAGAGGAAGGATTTTTTTTTTCCTTCTAACTGATGGCTAGCTAGGTATATATAACTTAATTTTAGTTATACGTAGTACAGTAATGTAGTTGTTTTAAGCTTAGCTTTTTGATCTAAGGAGATGAATGTTTCATAAGGTGTTTAATGTGGAAAAATATGAAGAGAAGTGGATAAAAGTATTAAAGTTACCCTTTCCAGATATTTCTTACCTGATTTTGAATCCTTTGTAATACTATACGACTATAGCTTCTTCTGTCCTTTTACAGGAGTAAAGCTACAACAGTTAGTGATATGAATGGATTAAAGTCTCTTTCTGGCAACAAGGTATTCATACGTTAAGATTTATTTTCTCCCAAATAATTTGTATTCTGCTCTACTTCTTTAGTGTTCAGTTTTTCTGAGATAATTTTGAGTTTCTAATTTTCCTAACATGCAATGTTTAAAAACTACTTGGTTCTTTGAAAAGTAACATTTGTATTTGATATATCAGAAGTGCCCTTTTTATTGCTGTTTGGTTCTTAATTTTGTTCCGATATGTTTAAAGAAATTGAATTATATTTTTTCAAAGCTTTTTACGCTTATATATACTTCCAGCTTCTTTGTATTTCAATTTAAAGCTTCAGTACTGTGATTCATAAGTAGAAAACTGTAAATACCTGTGTGGTCAACTGCTTTAGTATGTTGTTCTATTCCCTACAGCACCTTAAGGGCAGTGGGAATCCTACCTTCTTGGTCTTGCCTAAAAAAGTCCTTAAATCACTCAACCCATCAGTTTACAGAAATGTTGAATATGATGTTTGGCTACAATCCAAATGGGGTAAGTAAATGAATACTTAAAATAACATCTTTTGCAAGCTGATATATAACTAAGGTGGCACCCTTTTAAAGTACGCTGATGTAAATGGCAGTTTGGATTTAGGCACAGGTACTCCACAGGTGAGTCAGTGCGCAGATCTAGAGCCTAAACAACTGGGATTTTCAGTTTTATTGTATCACTGAAGTAATTCTTGTACTATATGTAAAATAACTGTAATATTTCTGCCGATATACTTACAGATCAGCAAAAACAAGATTTTTCTATTGCTGCTGTCATGCAATACTCAGTTGGCGATAAATGTAAAGTAAGTAATACTGTGTTTTAGTTTTGTTAGAAATGCCCTTTAAACCCCTTTTAGTTAACTGTTCTGATATTTTATTTTTTCTTAAATGTTTTTGCTTGTGTTTTCAACTGAATGTACACTCGTTATATAATGGTCAGTGTTCGTGATTTGAAGCGTACATGTAAAAGGGGTGTTGGAGAACATAATTTGATCGTTACAATTTTGGTGTCTAGAAAGTTAGGTGCTTAACTGCAAGAGTTAGGTTAAATAAGATGACTGTAGAATTAAACTTAAGTATGCAAGCAAGTATGTGCAGGCTTGTCAGAGTGGTATGTCCTTGGTGAACGCTGTGGAGTGCTAGCCACTGTATGGGGAAGTAGGTGCATTTGAGGTAGTTTATTTTAGTCCCTCTGAAGAAACGTTTTTATGATAAAAAAAAAAAAATACTTTTGAACTAAATGAATATCATAGTTTGATTGTATTGATGTTGAGCTCTGGAGATGATTATTTGTAAAGTGGCTTTGTTCTGGTGTCATTAATTCTTTAAAGCAATTACAGCTTGTTTTAGCTGCTGCAGATTCTGAATTTCTCCTGTGATTTTTTGGGGGGCTTCTTCCTTCTGAAATGTTGAAAGAATGTGTCAAAAAGAAGCAGCAAAAGTGTACTTTTACCCATGGCCTGTCTTATCTGATATGTACAGACACAACTTCTCTTTATTAAAAATTGTAGTACATATTGCTTATTTCTTCTTAAATAGCATTAAGATGTTCCTTTCGAATTCCTTAGCGTTAACTAAACTGTTGCACTTAGCTAATTATGGTTCTTTTTAGGACACTGAATATTCTTACATTAATAGTAATGTTGGTAGATAGTCAGATTAGGCCTATGATCTATATTTTGGGCATTGAAAATGCAGTGTCATGCAGAATGAGGACTGTTTCAGTTTGTGGCTTTAACAGAAGACTTGTAAGAACACTGAATGTTTAATTTTTATAGACAAATAACATGATCATGTGTGAACAAAACTTTTTTTAAGAAAGGTTTCTGAAGAGTAACTTGTGAAATATTGGTGTTCTCTGATGAGCTTGAGTTTTGTTAAGAACACAAAGTCAATAGAGGAGATTGTTTTTATATGTTTTTATTTATAATTTATAAATATATATTTTTTATATTTGTGTGTATACACACACACACACACACACACACACAAACACACTCTCTCTCTCTCTCTCCCCCCCCCCCCCCCCCCCCCCCCCACTTTACCTGGATTTTAACAAAGAAACTTTTGGACTTAGAACAAGAGAGGTATTTTTGGTAAAGCATATCTTTTAAACTGTTCCATATAGTTTTGAAAGCTGCAGTTTCATTAAGTAATGCTGTTCAGGAAACCTCTCTCTCTTGAGTAAGTGATATGGATTGAAGGTTTGTTTTTGATACATTCACTGAATTCCTTGATGTTTATTTTTCAGATTCCTCTGTTGCCCAGAGGAAAACATTTATTTTTAATGTTGCTGATAGCTTAAACAGTTATGCTCTCTCATTTTCATCTTTGAACCTCATCTTTTATTTCTTTTATTTTTTTTTAGGTGCGCTTAGACCATAATGGGAAATTTTATAATGCTCATATTCAAGAAGTTTGCTCGGAAAATGGTCCAGTTGTTGTATTTGTAGAAGAGCTTGGAGAAAAGTAAGTGTAGTTTTGATTAATGTATTTTTTGGTGTGTGTTTTTTGTTTTGTTTATTGTTGTTTTGAGTTTTTTTTTTTTTTTTTTTTTTTTTTGGTAAATGACTGCCAAGTACCAGTACCTTGGTAACTGTAGCATTACTTCAGTTCATAGTTAATTTCAGCCATTGCTGTGTATTGACTTCCTTACTTGAAGCAGTACTACTACAAAATTGTTAAGAAATAATATAGTAAAAAAGGATAAGGAAGGTCTGCTTTTTTTTTTTTAATTTGTTTTACTGCCATACAGTTTGCATATTACTTGCAGAGTAGACTGGTAACTACATTATTGTTTTTTTTTTCTTTTTTTCCTTTCTTTAAACAAACAAAAACCTTAAGCTAGCACTTTCTGCACAAGCTCCAAACTGAAACAGATTGACACTATCCTAATTAAGTGTTCCTTTTTGTGTTTAATAATTAGATGCCAGATTTGTGGCAAGCTTTTCATATTAAAAGGCCTGTGAAAGCACCTAGTGTTCTCTGTTGGTTGACTAGCTCTGTCTAATTTCATACAGAAGTTGCCAAGTTGCTGTTTATATCATTGCTATTGCTTTATGCTACCTCAGGGCAAGCCAGCTGTTTAAAGGGGAGTGTGTGGGGGTGTAGAGATGTGGGTCTGAGTGATCTTGAACTCTGCTGTAAGCCTTTTTTTTTGGGGGGGGGGAGGTGGTTAATGCAGTTGAATTTAATATCTAACCATGTAGTTCAGGAAGAAGAAATGGTTCTAGGCAGGGTAAATGAGGAAAGGGGGAGATGCCAGTTAATCTCACGATTGCATTCTGTAAGAGAGCTGAAAACTTTTAAGAATAGAGTTACCTTGCACATTGTTGCCTTTTTAAATTGGGGTTGAACTTGACTGGACCATCCGTTACAGAACTAAATGCCAGCCTTTCAAATAATGTAACCATCTACTTGGACTTCCTAATAGTATTCTCAATTAAAAATGCAATTATTGTTCTAGGATATAAAACACAAATACAGTGGTTTTCAATCCTGATATCTGTTGCACTATTTGTGATCAACTTGCCTGTTGAGTATATTGCTTTTTTATGGTCGCTGTTCTCTTCTGTCTGTCCTAAAGACATAGTATTCACTTCACAAATAATAATTGATGAACTCTACTTCCTGCCTATCAAAAAAAAGGCCAACTTTCATTTTAATATGTATTTATTACTGTAGAGCATCTATGCTCTGTTGAATACTGGTTAAATTGGCATAATTTTATCAAAGACTAATCAAAAAAATGTTACTCATTGCTTGAGTATAATTATAAAGAACAAAAGAGTTTGAATATATAATTCTCAAAAATAAGAGAAGATCCATTTGTTTTAATAAACATGTGCTATTAATTTATGCAAGCCTCAGTCTTGTATTAAAGTTTTCTTCTTTTTTTTTTTTTCTCCCCTCTGCCTTCTTCCCCTTCCCTTCCCTTTCTCCTTTCCTTGTTTTGTAGGCATACTGTCTCACTGAAGAGCCTTAAACCTCTTCCACAAACCTCTCCTATGGAGGGCTGGAACACTGTGCCAGGGAAGAAGATAAAGAAGTTTTTCCCAACATGGGGGCAGAATGCTCAGCCTGGTAAGATTGTACCTGTCTTTCAGTGATGGAATCCTTATCGTTAGAGGTTTTGTCCTGTAGAGTTTAAAAAAAACAAAACAAACAAAAAAAAACTATTCTTTTTTCACCTCTGTATCATAGATGCAGATTGCAGAGGGCCAAAGAATCATAGCAAGCCAATAAAACCCCAGTCATCACTACCTCCTCGACTTCAGCATACTGTGGGAACCAGGCAGCATCAGTTCTTATGTTCTGGACCCCAATCTCATCAGACCTCAACTGAGCAAAAAGCTCCAGGCAGGAATCCTTCCCAAACTGTGAGGTAAAACAACAAATAGTATTTTCCTTATCTTGGACTCTAGCCAGCCTTCTTGCAGCTCAGGTGCCTGTTTCAGATGTTTCCCACATGCTGTTTTGAAATATGTTGCTACTGAATTCTTAAGTGTTATGAGTCCTTAGGAATACATACAAGAACAGGAAAAAGAAGAAAAACTTTTTCTTATCTCCTTCAAAATTGCAGCTATCATGAGCTCCCACTTACTTTCTTGTTTGGCAGCATCTCCCCTGGCGTCCCTCCACTGTGCACAAGGCTGATGCTGCTGCTTGGAAGGTGGATGTTGTTTTCCAGCTTAGGGCTGGGGCAGTGACTGACACTACTCAACACTTCTTGGGCATGGCTAGGATCTGCCCTCAGCTTCAGAGAACTGACACAGGTTACAGCTGATAACTAGCTAGAATGTTAGACATGATACTCATGTCAGTTTTGCAGATGCTGTATTAAGAGATGCTTTTGAAAGAGCCATTTGGATTTTCATCTGGATTACCTGGGGAATACTCTCACAGGAAACCCTTTTATGTTTTATTTGCGCTATGCGGAATGTCTGTTCTTTGTTAGCTTATAGTACTGAACTAAATCAAAATATTGAGTATATAAATTTAAGATACATTACTCTGAAGTAAACCCTTCAATACAGGTTGATTTCATGGCTTTACCAGAGGGAAATATTTTTGCAGGATACTGGAAAAAGTTCCTATTGTAACTTCTATGATATACTGATAAATAACACTTTGGATTCTACTTTAGTTGTATGTTAGATAAAGCACTGTGGAGAGTGGTTTGGTTTTTTGTTTTGGAAGGAATATGAGAACATCGTTTTGCCTTCAGTTTGTGGCAATGATCTTCTTTCTTCATTATGTTCCTGCAGTAAAGTAAAATTGCCACTCTCCTTCGGTCCTATCTAAAAGGCTATTCTGTACTTGAATACAAACTCTTTATGTATTTGACCACTTTTCTGCACCGTAACTCCAGATGGAGTAATGGATACTGGAGTATCTTTTGAGACTGTCACTTCTGTAAGGTTCTCCCCACCCCCCTGAATGCATAAGTATCCTAAAAACTTCAGTTAAGTAGTTCAGAAACTTTTTAGTTTCTGGCAAGTTTTTTAATGCTTCTGACATTTGAAAACTCTAACGCATTTTCCCTGTATTTGCAGAAGTCCTTTATTTCCTTGTATTTACAGAAATCTTCTTTCCCAACTTTCCCTTGTGTGACCATGGAAAGCAGATAGGAGGATGGTCAGTTCACAGTTGGCACAGAAATGATTAAATCACTTAGTGTAGGAATTTGGTTTTTAACTGTGATCTAATACCTACAGTTTGCTTTACAGTGTTTCCAAGTAGTATCAAATTGAATAAATCAAGGATTAAATTCCCCTTCCCCCCTCTTCCCTTCTTTCCTTTTAACTTGCAGTAGGGGGAAATTGATCTGGGTGCATAGAGAATCACATAAGCAATGCTATGTAATTGTCTTTTCCTTCCTTGTTCTTGATCCTGAGTTTATTTGATACTAGATGGTAATCGGATTTGTCAAGGTGATCCTGTCTTATTTCTTTCTTTACAGAAAACCAGATCATGAGAGGACTGAGGATCTGAACCAGAGTAACAGAGATAGTAACTACTTTGGCCTGTCCCCGGAGGAACGCAGGGAGAAACAAGCTATAGAAGAATCTCGTTCGCTTTATGAGATTCAGCAGAGGGATGAACAAGCTTTTCCTGCCCTTTCTAATGTATGCTTTTTGACTGTAATTAACAGTACATTTTGCTTACGTATCCTTGAACCATTAGTTAGCAACTTTTGACTTGCTACCTTTGCATTATAGTGCAACTGCTAAGTTGGAGTATTTTCTTCACACTTCTTTCTATGCTGAAATATGTGCATCTGCAATACTCTATATATTCAATGCAGGACATGCAGCTTCCATTGTGAATAATTGTCTACCTTACGCAGTTCTTTAGGCACCAAAATGTAGTAGAAATAAGAGTTTTTGAAGCCATGAACTTTTTTTTTTCATGTTGTTTCTGTCTTTGGAAAGCTTTGCACTCCTACACAGGAATAGAATCAACTTGGCTGTTGCCTTTTCCTTTTATAGTAGGACTGGAGTTAAAGGTGAGGGCAGAACTTGTGCTGAGTACAGCTTCATGCTAAGAAACAGCTCAGTAAATGGCAACACAGTGCTTGAACTAGTATTAGAGATGACTATGTTGCTTCTGATTTTAATTCACGTAAAACCTGTTTTACCTATAAGTGACTCCTTTCTAGCCTGATTGGTGTGAGAATTTGCATGGTGTCATAAATAATGAAAATTTGGGGGGTCAAGCATTCTCCTTTTTTCTACTGTGGAGCTCAGCTGGCTTCAGTAGGCTTGTTCCTGTTTAACTGAGGGAAGAATTTAGCCTTTAGATTTTGATTATTCTATTGATGCCTGTGCTTTTGTTAGTTTTTAAAGAAAGCAGATGAAAGTTCCTGTATACCCAGGGAGCATATCCTTTAGGAAAAACAGATGTTGTTTACATAGGTTTATTCTGAAAATGTGTGGGGCTTTTTGGATTTAAATCCCTAGCCAAACGGGAATGAGAGACAGACCAGGGAGAAAATTGGTAGGTAAAAGATGTCTTGCTCTGTGAAAATGACTGACTTTGCTGTGTCTTTAAGTTCTTGAGCAATATTGCTAGTATTGGTGTAACTGAGAAGAAAAGTAGAGCGCTTTAACTATGCAAAGAGCAGACTTAGGGTCACTTCCCTGCTTCCGTTAGACTTCAGTCTCTCTCCGGGCTGTGGTTAAGTGTGCTGTATGTGCACACCCACAGAAGGAGTTTACAATTTTAAAGTGGAAATTGTCTTGGAGTAAATTTTTTTTTTTTTTAATTTTGGTCAAGTAAAGTAATGCTTTTGAATATGAATGCTTTTAAAGGAGACCCTCTCAAAATTTAGGTACAAATGAGGGGAATAGATGAATCTGAATGATACTGATTAAGACTTTTTTTCCCTTCTGAATATCAACAGGAGAAACGTGTGTGTATGGTGAAGGCATAATTGTGTCATAATAAGATGATAGCAAAATTTCATCAGACTTCTTAAAAAAAAAAAAAAAAAAAAAAAACTCATTTCTACTTCTGTCAACTTCTTTAGAATCAGTCAGTTTGTCAAGCTGCTACACAAACTGTAGATAATTTCAACCAGAAAAAGTTCCCAAATAATGAGAGAAGAAGCAGCAAATGGACTGCAGAAGTGGAAGAGCAGAAGAGTAAAGGTAATGTAAAAATAAATATTTTCAGAACAAGTATTCTTTGGGATTTGTTTGTGTTTTTTTTAGTTCTGTTTTTAATCAGCAGCTCCTGAATTTATTCAAGATGAGGCATCTGTTCAGCCACTGAGGTGAAAATAAATACTGTGTTTCAACTAAGCCAGCCCAGGGTAGCAAAGGTGTGCTTGAGGGAGAAAAAAGTGCATTATTTTCTGTCTTGTGAATATGACTGAGAGAACAGGATCCTCCTTGGGAATTTTTTTAGTGAAAGAGGTAAATGAAAAGCCAAAATGCAAGCCTGTCACAGCCACCATACACTGGATCCTATTGCAATTGGAGTCAGTGTGACAAAGGGACGGTAGAGGAGTATTAAGGGTGCTTACTGAAATCAATTAAGAGGAAAAGTGTGTTAAAGTTTTCAATATGGCAGGGTTAAGTAGTAGCATAAAATACTACAGGAAGAGGGGGAGAAGAATGTGTATTCAAGGCCTCTCCAAAACTTTTTATGGTAAAATAGCTTTTGAATGGTCAAAAGTTGTTTGGGTTTTCTCACCCTATCTCTTTCTCTGGTAAAGAGGCATTCTTGTAACATTTTCATGACACTTTTGCTCCTTGGTCTCCCTTGTAGCACATAACGCCTGCTTGAGCAGTTGTGCAGGGGCTGCTGTTACCTATTTTTCATTGCCCAGATCTCTGAAAAGTTGTTTCATTTGCAATGTCAAAAAGAGCGTTCCTCTAGAGGAAGGCCTTTACTACAGCATCATGATAGATTTTACCAGCTTGCATAGCATATACTCCTTTCTCCGTGGTTTTCATGATGCTCTTGATTGTGTTGCTTTTGGAACTAGGTTAAAAATCTTGAAGGAATGAACTGTGTTTTCCTCCGAGTATCTTCAGACCCCAGTAGGTCTGTGAGGAATTGGCAGTAATTTCTCATAATCAGCACTCCTTTAATTTGCTACATAGTCTAAGTGTTACAGTGATAGTGTCTAGACTAATTTTCTAAAAATGCACACTCAGCTACTATTGAATGCATGAGTGGGGAAGAACTTGATTCATTGACAAGCAGCGGTTGCCAGATTTGAGCCTAGCTTAGAATGTGGAAAAGCTTGTACAGATTTTATCAGATGAAGGTTATGCCATGGCTGTTTGTATGTTTGTTCTTTTTAACACCTTTCCACCCCCTTCTCCCCAAATACTTGCTGGTACTCAAAAATTAAGTGTCTTATATTGATCTAAAAACTCTAGATCTACGTGGAACACTGAAGCATTCTAAACTGATCTTACTCTTATGCAGTCAAAAGTAGACAAGACTCTCAACTTCTTTTGTTTTAGCACATGAGTATGGAAATACAAATTGAAACACTTTAATCAAAGTACAAATTTATTTCTCCTTCACTAAGAGGGATGCAGGATGAATGATATGTGTTTGAAACAAAGATGGCTACATTTCTTTCTTGCTTCCCTCAGGCATCACCAAAATGGTTAACAACTATCGTAACAGAATTCATGCAGAGTTTTGAAAATCCTTGTTAGAGTAGTTGCTCTAAGTTGCTGCCCTAACAACTGATAATTTTGGGATCCTTTGATACTGGAAAAAACCTGAAGTTTATATTTTCTGAAGTAATATATACTGAGGTAGATTTTATTTTGAAAGTTTAATTTTTGGAAAGACAAACTTTAACTGGCTTAAGTTGTTATAGCCATAAATGGTGTAATGGTTCATTTACTAGGTTATGTCTTGGTGTTACAGAGTCAAATTCCAGGCAGATCCACTTAAGTCAGAAGCTTGAGCCAAATTCATCTGAGGTAATCTTAAAGAAAAGACCAAAATTTCATTTTATTATCTTTTAATGTTATTGCTTCTCTGATACATGATTGGCAGAGTGATAGCTGCCTTTTGAGCTGTGACTGCTGTTGCTGCTTTACAGCTTTTAGTGAAGTACTTCTAAGATTTGAGGCTTGTGTTGCTGTCAGCTTTCCTCAGCCCCTTTAACCCATACCTGTGGTCTTTCTGTGCAAACTGAGTTCTGAAGTCTAGGCTATCAAGAGCACTTGTGAATTTAGATTTGTAATTACTTAGTACAGTCTGTGCCTTAAGTGTGATTAGACCTCAGAAGATTTGAGGTTTGCTAATAGCTACTATGCTAACAGACCATGATCTCTGAACTTCAGTGAAGATTCACGGCCTCTTGTTGGTTATCTTTGCTGCCCTTTCAACAAACAAAATGTTAAACTACTATACCAATGATTGGGTGCTTAGCCCATATCTTACTTAGTATATTTTAATATCCTTGAATATGTCTTTAAAAAACAAATTTTGTTATTAGACGAGCTATGTCTGTTGTTTCTAACTTTGCTTTAGAAGAATAGTCAAGATGAGAGTTATCCAAAAGCTTCATCTCCTTTGGAACAAGTGAAAACAGACTCTCCGATTCTTGCTGAACAAGTAAGAAATGTTTAATTTCAAAGTTTTGCAGTCAGGAGACTTCAGACAAAGGGGAACTTTATCACAGCCAGCTATGTGTTATTAATACTGGGTGCCTCGTTCTATGGTGAGAATACTAAAATGCTCCACTTTACAGATAGGGACCTGTTATGTCCAATGTAAGAGGACAAACCATGATAGAAAAGCAACTGAGTGTATGTATTGTTTTTGAGAGGGGTATTTCATATCTTCTAAGTTAACAGTGCTTTTTACTTTAAATTCTTTACCCTCAGCTCTCCCTGAGGTCATCGATAATAGTTTGTGAGGGTGGCTTTTCTTTTGGCTAAGAGAGACTAAATGTAGTACTTGTGGAGGTTGTTATAGCTTTGATGGTTGTCCGTGGTACAGGCACATTCCGAATAGAATTATCTGACATATCTCAAATCTCTTACATGTAGCCTGTCACATTACTAGTTGGTATTTTGCTATTGTGATGGTGGTAGCCCAAATAACACTAGGTCATCAAGCCTTTGGCATAAGTTGGGCTCATTAGGGCTCACAAAAAAAAAATGCTAATTTCAAATAATTTCACATGATCTTTTTGCTTTCATAGAAACTGACGGAATGCTTACCAAGTACAACTCCAGCACCCTCACCAGTCTTTTCTGAGGTACATTTGCCTCCAGCAGTGCCTTCTGTACCAGCCATTGTGCCAGCTTGGCCAAGTGAGCCAACAACCTATGGACCGCCAGGTTTGAAGAAACATTAATGTACTTTAGCAACTGATAACCATGAAGCATATTCTAGCTATCATGCTAAACTGAAAATGCTTCCAGGAGACATAATTTCAAGTAACTTCACATGCCAAAGACAAACTGTCTAAAGGAATGTAGTTACTCACTGCTCAAAGCTTGTGAAAGTTTTAATAGATTTTTTTTTTTGATTGCCTGTATATATAGTTCACCTCACTCCTTATCTGAAAGTGGAGGAGAGATGAATACTCAACTATCAGTTTTTTTTTTCCCTGAGTGGGACAGCTTTGAGATTTGAGGGGGGCTCATTCTGAGGCTCTGCTTAGGATGAAGCATGTTTTCAACATCCTGAAATTGGGTATGTGTTTGTATTGTGTCCTATGTAACTAAGCCCTCTCAGCTCACTGAGGACTTGGCTCAGATCTGGCATATGTGGAGCTGATGAGTCGATTTGGATCTCAGTTCACTTTTCACAAAACCAATGCAATGCTTTTTCTGTGCTCTATGCATCCCTGGATGTGTGGAATTAGCTTAGATTCAGTATTGCTCATTAAGTCAGGCACAGTATCTTATCCCTCTGTTAAGTTTGTGTACGAGAACTGGCCTTGGAGTCAGCATAGCATGTTCACATGGTACTTTAGTTACTGTAATAGTCCTGACATACTTGGGTTGACTGTATCGCTGACAGAAGATACGTAGCCCAGGTAATCTAATCTCAGATTCAGAGTTGATTGTAAATGTTTGAACCAGAATTGTAAAGATATATGTGCAAGCTTCAGTTTCCTCTTCTTGCCCTCCCTGCCCTGTTTTCATATTTTTTAAAATAAATATGGGAAGGGTTTAATTATTTCTGGGAAGTTTAACTGTTTCACTTTTTCCCTCCCCCCTCCCCTTAGGTATTCCAGCCCAAATACCTGCTCCTTCATTGATGCCGGCCCCAGCAACGGGACCTGATTCTATTGTATCCCAGGCTCAGGTAACATCTACTCCAGTTGCTGGAGTTCCTGTGTCGATACAAGCAGTTAACCAGCCTTTAATGCCTTTGCCTCAGACTCTGAATCCTTATCAGGATCCACTATACCCTGGATTCCCTTTTAGTGAAAAGGGAGAAAGAGCCATTGCACCCTCTTACTCCCTGTGCAGTTCTGGGGAGGACTTGCCTAAAGGTGAGAAGCTATCTGGTCTGTATCTTGTACTGTTCTTCCTAATAAGTCTGCTTAAAGCCTATATAAAGGCAACTTGTTTTGTCCTGTGCTTAGGCTGTGTCAAAAGATCTAATTGTTTCATTTATATAACTTATGGGAGGGAGGAAATGATACACAGATGTCACTCTTCAGTTGTGTGTTCCCATTACAGTTATTTTAAGTGATTAGACTTAGAAATCTGATATGATCAATTTATGGTTGTTAGTTAACCCCCCGTAACTTGAGACTTTGTGAATTTGTAAGACTTTCTTCAAAGATCTGTTTCTTATACAGTCATGAAAGTAACATTTCATTTTGTAGCCAAGTTTGAAGTTTGTTTAACAATTTCCTTACTGGCCTGTGAAAATGTAGGCTTTGGCATATTAAGAACATAGAATATCTTCATTAAGAACATTCTGTGTCTACTGTGTAGTGGCCTATGTTTACTGAATTGTTATTCAAAAACGGGAAGATGAGTTCCATAAACTGTCAGAAAAGAAGTTTGAATTGCAGTCGAGTTCCAGATCATCTTACAGTGGCAAAAGGGGAATCAAAGATGTGCAAGTAGCAGCTTAAAATACCAGTGTTCCATTTTGTTTTCTTTTACTAAAATGGAACTTTATGCAGGAAGTAATTTTTGTATTAGGTAAAGTAAGATACTATAGGTCTTCATGGATTTTTTTTCTGTTTTCTTCCCTAGATAAGAATATTCTTAGGTTTTTCTTCAACCTTGGTGTGAAGGTAACTTTCTAAACTTGCTTACGTATCTGTTTGTAATATCATAAAATATACTTGCATTTGGTAGTACAGAACTTTGTTGTAGCTATATACTTCCAGTCTTCCTTTAAATTTGAAATACTTCTGTTGTTTTTCTATTAATTGGGGGTCCTGACACGAGCCCATATTTTAGTTCGAGTTGTTGACAGAAATAAATGCATCTCAGCAGTGTTCAGAGCTGTCTGGTAGTCAACAGGCTATGTGAAGTCAACAGAAACTATGCTTTAGAAATTCAGAGAAACCAATATAAATTTGAAGGCACATTCTTTTGGAAGCAATGTAGAGTAAAAGAGAAAAAGCCCTCTAAACTTCATACCATATCTATGTATTGGCAAAGCCATTGCACACCTTTCCCTGTGGAGATTCCCTCAAGCTACGTGCATGTCCGTCCTACCTGCTCAGGTTAAGTTCAGTCTTTTACTTTCAACCTTTAAAGTAATTAAAATAGTGAATGATGGATATATGTGGTGCAAATTTTGGGGAGGGGATTGTGCAAAGAGGCAATATTTTATTCTAGTTTTATTGGTAGGGCTTGTTGGTTGCTTAGTTTCCTCCTTCTGTGCATAAGAATATTCCTTTTCCCACATCCTCTTACACCTTCTCTCAGACAAATTACTTCAGAAAAAGGTGTTAAGTTCACAGGCTTGTTCCACAAGACCTTGGCTATAAAAATGTAATGATTCTCTTTGGTATTTGTATACGGAGGGAGGAGAATTAGCAGATTTGGAAGGAGGAAAATGTTCAGCACACCATACGAAGAAAAACTAGATTTGATAACTGTGTACCTAATTCAAGTCTCTTTGATTTGTTTAATAGAAAGTCCATAAGTTATCAGCAGGTGCCACTGAAATGTATTTGAACAGTGTGTTTCATAAGCTGACACATACTTGGGAATGTATTATTTAGGACATAGCCTGTCATTTTGGTGCTTCAGCACCATCTACTGGTCGAAGTACTGTGTTTTTAGTAGTTGTGCTGTTTGGTTGGTGGCAAGAGGAAGGTACACCTGAGAACTAAGTTTCGGATTCTCACGCTTTGGTCGCAGATGTTGTCACCCTGCAATCCACACTCTCCCAGCTGCTTGTTCAGAGGGAGTCAAAAAGTTCCCATTGAGAGAAAAATCTAATTTGGTAGTTTGCTCCAGTGACTCTTCTCTGGGTGGCACAGACAGTACCTGTCCAGGTACTATGGATGCAAAGTCTGTACTTGTGAAGTCTAACCCCGAGCAATGTAACCATGAGTCACTGTGTGCTAGTTAGTTAAAATGGAGGCAGAGGAAAGGGAAGGGGAATGGCTCCCTGAGGTGGATGACTTCAGTAGCGTTAACAAAACTCATGTTCACTAATGGCTCAGAAGAAGTTGGGGCTAAGAATGCTGGCCATCCCTAAGGTGACTCCTGCTAGTGTCTGGAAAGTATCTCGTGTAGTAATCAAACCTGCACGCCTACTTCATAAAAAGACTTGTAGGTCGTATGAATAAATAAGGGTTTCAGTTTTTCAGGATGGTTCCTGGGACAATGAACTCACTGGTAGATGTCTGCGTAGGTCTGCTTGAGGTGAACATGTGTCTATGATTTTTGGTTTCGCTCCCCACCCCCCCCCCACCCAGAAATTTTCAAAAAGTGAGGTAGTAGGGCAGTTTGCAGGTTAAGAATAGTGATTTTGGGAAAGTGAATTGGAAATGTTTGTTTTAAAATACATAGCTAAAACATGGCTTAGAGCATCATGTTTTTAAATTAACTATACAGGAACTATGTGATCAAGTTTCTTCATTAGTTATAACTGTGGCTCATTTCAGCTGTATTTGGTGGGAAGACAAAAAAGGGAACATGATTCTGAAACCTCAGAAATTCTTTGGAATTGAGGGCACTGTGAAGAAAATTATTTTCATTTCTGTAATTAGCTTTCAAAATAGTAAGCAACCTGTGTGCATTTTATGTATGTGAATATTTAGTAGACCAAATTATTACTATTCTTTGTCTTTCAGGCATACAGCTGCCCCATGTGGGCACCCCATTCTTATTTGTACCCCCTGCATCAGGCCTATTTAGCTGCTTGTAGAATGTACCCGAACGTTTCTCTTCCTGTGTATCCGCACAACCTCTGGTTCCAGGAGGCTCCGCTGACTCAGAATGAAAGTGAAACTGCACGAACAAACAGGCACTTTCCTATTCAGAATGAGGCCCAATCCAATGGTCAGAGTTCGCAGGTTGATCATAGGTCTCCATCACTGCCTCTGATTATACCTACAGCTCAGCTGTCAGAAAGTCAAGGACAAATCTGCGTAGAATCGGAGACTCCGGTGCAAGCTCTTCACGCAAACTACGATGAGTCCCTGAGAGGGAAAACTGTGTTTCCACAACCACCCTTTGGACACGGTCCCTTTATAGGAGCTGTTCCAATAGCACCTCCTTTCTTTCCTCACTTTTGGTATGGGTACCCAGTTCAGGGTTTTATTGAAAATTCAGCAGCAAGACCTAATGTTGTCATGTCATCCGAGGACAAAGAGGGAACACCTAGCACCTCTGCAAACGCGTATTTGGCTAAAGAATGCAGCCCTCCAGTTCCTGGAGGGAGCTGTGTAGAACAGCTTCAGAAGACTAACAGTGGCAGTAGCCCCAGCACTGTACCGCTGCCTGTGGCTGGTGCAAGCAGTGTATGCAGTATCCCAAATGAAACTCTGGCCAGGGCACCTAAGTTGGAGCAAACTTGTACTTCCGCTTCTCCTGCTAAACCAGCAATAGCTGGGCTGCAAAATCGTGCTCCGCAAATACAGGGGATTGAGAGGCAGGCAGCGATGCCAAACCCTACTACGCCATTGTTGGCAGAACCACCAAAAAATGAACTGAAAAATACTGTTCCCAGTCGTAAGGAGAAGAGTGATAAAGTCAGAGACTCCAAGGGTGCTGGTAGCCTGCAGGCAGAAAGCAGGGCACAGAGAACAAGGGAAGAAAGCTCTGAAGATGAAAGTGAAGTTTCTGATATGCTGAAAAGTGGTAGATCCAAGCAATTTTATAACCAGACTTATGGAGGAGGCAGAAGGCCTAGACTTGAATGGGGTTATTCTAGTAGGGGAGGATACCAGTTCCAAAGAAATGAGGAGGCCTGGAAAGGACCACCCGGCAGAAGCAGAGATGAAGGCTACCAGTATCAGCGAAACTTCAGAGGGAGGCCATATAGGAATGACAGGAGAAGGGCAATGCTGGGAGATAATCAGAGAGGGCATCAAGCATAGAGTGAATGGATAATTGAGAATTTTCAAATGCAAAAAGTAATTTGATGTAGATGTTTAAAATCTTTAATATTTTTTCTTTTTAATAAATCCCAAGGTCTTAAGTTTTGGCGAGTAAAGACAAGGAGGATGTGAACTCCTAGTATTTTGTTTCTTGGGGATTAAAAGTTTGTTTGGCTAAGCATTTTTTTTTCTTGATGTCAAATTAGAAAACATATTATAGGTTTAGTGTTTGATTTTTTTTTTCTCCCCCCCCACAGAGGTTTGTTTGTGATATAAGATGGTTAAATGTGTTTCCTAGAGTGACAAATTATAGCATTTGATGTGATCTGGATTCTAAAATCAATGGTAACATTGCACCAAATATAAATATATATTTTATCTTACAATGCCTTAGTTCTGAACTGAGCTAAAGGAATTCTCAGCCTACTGCACTGTTGTCTTTGATATGCTTCCAACCCAAAGGCCTTTCATCTCAAGAATCTGTCAGACTTGAATGTTTCTCTTCAGTGTGTTAAACATATGGCAGCCAGCTAACCTTGTGTCTTAGGTATGTTGTATATAGTTCTTTTAATATTCATAGGGTATATTTTTGAATTTTAAAAGCATTTATTTGTTGAAATCAAAATCAAGACAAGCAGTCGAGAATAGCTGTGTGTGAATTGATAGGAATGGCTGTTTCCACCAAGAATTCTTAATGCTGGTGCGACTAGAATGGTGCCTATGCCAACTTAATAATTACAAAGACAATAAAAATGTAGATGCTATGCATTTCCAAAATAATTCTGCATCTGTTATAATAGCAGAAGTTTTTTTAATGCCACTTTAACACTAATGCACTGACAAATCCTAGATGTTTTGTGAGGAGAGATACATAAAGTACATGTTACTTTTTTTTTAAGTTTGTATGATGAGCTACTGTTCAGTATTCTTTTTGTTGTTGCACTGTTGATGCAAATTTGTGTTTTGCATGTACAACTCATTGCTGGAACTACTTTTTTATAAACAAGATGGATATAGTCTCAAAGTGTGCTCTGCTTTTCCCTAGAATTCAGAAGAAAGTGGCTTCTGCCTTATTTTTACACTGTGTCAGAATTCTGATTGCTGTTTCTTCTGACCCCTAGAACGATCTCTGCAGTGTTGTTCTTGCCTTTGCAGTTTGGATGTTCAGCTGTCCAAACTCAGTGTGCTGTGTGCACAGTATTCACTCAGCTCTGTTGCTCTGTAAAATAAACTGTTGTGTATATTTTTATATCTCTGTATATACCAGTGTAAGAGGTGATGGTACCCTTTTATTAATGTCTGAAATTGTACACCCTTGATCAGGAAACTTGCGTGATAGTTATATGTGAAATTTTCTTTTCAGATGCATGCTGTGTATAAACCCCCTAATTAAAATAAGTGTTTGTCCTTTCACTTTTTTTCTAAGTGGTATTTATATATTGGAAGCTATTCTTGTAATGATGTTGTCTGTTTTTGTTCTGCTGATACAGCCACTTGTATACTAACTAACACAAGTAGTGGACACTAACACAAGTATGAACAATTAGTGGTTAATGTATTGGCAAGCTGCAAAAATACGTAAGAAGGTGCATAGACTAGATCTCTGGTTTTTGTCTGAAATGGTAGTGGTAAAGGCTGTGGTTTGTGTGTGTTGTGGGTGGTGAATTTGCTTTGTTTTTAAATCAATACTTTTCCATTCAGTAATGTATTCAGCATTTTAAAAGAGCCTGTTTTAAAGTTTTTAGGATGAGAACTAAGCAGGCACTGAGGGCTGTAGTTGGTATCTGTATATATGAATACGTAAGGATGTTTCTTGTCATAATTTATAGCCTTTGAAGAAAGGTAACTCCTTTTGTAGTCCAAATATTATCTAGCAGTCACTGAAATTCATTCAGTTTTAGAACAGGTACTTAATCATATGAGCTTTGCAAGAAGAAAGGCAGGATACACTCTACAGCTGTTTCTTGGGAATTAATGCTAAACACAGGTGTGAGAGTAACTGGTAGGGCTGTGCTATTAGAACTTAAATACTTTGCAAGTCACTTAAAAATTAAGCTGGGCCTATGCCCAATCTTGCTGCTCTAGGGTAGTTAAAAGGGCTCAGAAGTAGAGATGCAATATATTTTCCCTGCCCTCACTCATATATAGAGTATGTTTTCCTCTTTTTGGTGAAAGACTTGTTGATCGACTGGACAAAACCTTTTTCTCTGTAAGATGTTTCAGGCTTCTGAATCCTACTACGTATTATATTGGCTTATTCTGAGTTGAGATGTAGACCTTCAGGTACTTGCTAAACCAAATCTTTGGCTTATTTGCCCTAATTTGGGCTGATTAACAAAAGTTACAGGACTTAAGTCTAAGGGGATTTCTGCTCTGCATGCCTTTCACTGAACTTCAACTTTCTTAACCTTCAGAAGCTTTTGTCTATGTACCAGTCTTGTTGCTGTATTCATTAGCTGTGCACTTTCCTGGAGTATCTTTGTTAGCTGAACACTATATAGGTGGATTTATGCTGTCAAAACACCTATAGGTTATGTCTATGTAATTCCCGAGTCTACCAAGACTATATAACACCTGAATTACTAACAGACATATGGCTGGGGGGTTGGGGAACAAATCATTGCCATTCCCCTGTAGTTTACAAGACAAAGACACAAATAGAAAAGTAAGCCAACTTTTCTTTCACCTCTGGTAGCATTTTTTTGACAGTAAAGGCAGAATAGGCAACTATTGCATGGAAAATACCTTACTTTACTGGTTGAGAGCTATACAGTTGAAAGCTATTTTCAGTTATCTACGACACTTGCATTTGTTCAACTTTTTGCTTAGGAACCCTCAAAAATATAATACTTTTTTCCTTCCTGCTTTCTGAAGGACCTTACTTAAAAAAGCTAGCTCTTTTAAGAGTCAGTTTTTGTATTAAGCTACTTCCTTTCCCTTTTGACTGCATAAAGGAATCATAACATAGCCAAAAGTTACTTCTTGCATCTTCATCTCTTTACAACTCCGTCTTCCCCTGGAGCGATGGGGTGTTCCAGCAGTTATGAACAGGGATGAGACAACTGTGATTCATCTGCTAGCAAGTCTGGATGGAAGGGTGACTTCAGCCTCAACTTCCCTTCCTTAAAAAAATGGTTTTATAGAGCAAAACTTTGAGGAAGTTAGGGAATGTGCCCATAGAAATGGTATGTTTTTGTAAGATGTTTAACCTACTAAATGATGCATCATTTTAATATGCTTCTTGAAAAATGAGCTGATCTTAATCACACAAGTAGAAGAATGGTCAAGACTTCAACAGCTACAGTCTACAGGCCAGCTCCTCCTCCAACACGTGTCTTTACTCTTCCACAACTTCCACTGGTCTCATTTGACTGTGGATCCTTCTTGTTGCAACCAGTCAGCTGCTGATGATCCAGCCATGGTGATCCCTTGCAGTCTGTGTCCCTCTTGAATCTGCCTGGCTGTAGTGTGGCCTGTCTGATGACGCATTATTCCCTCTCTCTGAAGTGCAGGGGCTGATCTTCCAAATAACAAATACAGACAGGTCTATACTAGAATTTTACTAGCAGCTGTTGCAGAAGCAATTGCCACTTTGACATGTTACAAGGTAATTAACTGCTTTAAAATGAACTCTCTACAGTTTAAGGAAGCCCCATGTATTTTCATAGGGCCAGTGTCAAACCTTAAAGCAGCAGCTGTCTGCATGTATTTTATTCTGCTCAGATAAACAGTATAAGAGAAAGGGATTTCTTCCCTCCTTTGAAACATCCCCTTTGGTTCTATAAATCCCCTATGGGTGCCATTAAAAACCCTTGCATGCAAAAGTATACTTTGCTCTATGCTATCTAAATTGAAACCTTACCCTGTTTTAGCTTCTGAGGGAATCCCTAAATTTGAGCTATACACTCTTGCCCACAGATCAGCTGCTGTACTATTTTTGCTCCTTGACAAAGCTCTGCATAGATTATCAATTTATTAGAAGAACACATAAGGCAAGTGTTCTCTTCAGCTTTGAGTAGCTACATATGAATTTAATACAGTATAGGAGGAGGGTTTTGTCAACAAGTTGTCAGTATTTGTGAAACATGGTTTTATTACTCAAAAACCGACTTCCTATACTATACTGTAGAGCTTTTTCAGCAAGCAATTAGAAAAGTCAGTCATTAGCTTTTCTTCACTATCCTTGGCTATGGAAATTCAACACAGATTTCAGTTACAGAAGACTGAAAGGATTTCAGTATTTTCTTTTAAAAATTTTATTCAATGGACCTGCTGTTACTACATCTGAGAAGATGTAAAAAGGCAGAGGACTGAAGTGTAAATCTCTATTGTATGTAGTTTGTACTCCCATCTGTGTTACCTTGCTAACATGAAAAAATGTGTGCATGACCATCATACAAAAATACATGCAAACATACACACTGAATTAGTAATTCAATGATTTTTGTACTGTGTCACAGAAGAGTGTTTCCATTTATTTATGAAACCCTCATTCAGAGAGATTTACTTTTAAAAATTAGTTTTTGTCTTCATATTCTTTGCAAGTCTTCATCTTATACAGGAAGCAGCAAAGGTGTGGGTTTTTTTGTTGTTGTTTTTTTGTTTTTTAATTTGGAAGTCCAGTCACCACTTGGTAAGAGTAGAATGTATTGAACTGAAATCCCGCCTTAAATTTTGAAAAATCTGGAGACACTTTTGCACAATTTTAGGTTTGTCTATTTTGAATTATTACAATGAAAATATGGCTGTGATACCATACAAAGAAAGTGGCAGTTTTACTCGGACTAGAATTTACACTGCAAGTGGCCTGCGGTGTTACACGCAGCAACAGAGTTTAAGCTCCAAAAGATGAAGTGTTCTAAAACCTGATTGAGTCTTAACTCACAACTGTTCAGACTTCAATTTGCATTTGTATATGGCAATTAAAGATGCTCAGATTCAATATTTAGTCATCCAAGAAAAAGTAGTTTCCACTCTTCTTTTGTTCCACATCCTTTGGAAGAGAAAAAAAAAGAGTCAGTGTTATTTAAAACAGTCTCTGGCAGACTAAACGTAGCTGAAATGAAGGCATTTATCGCAATTCCTTTCTACCTTCCTTATAGTTCTTACTACTCTTTTCACATGGTTTTCTCTAGCACAGCAAGACCAGCAGGTCAGTTTTCATTTTGTTCCTTGTTTTCAAACCTGGGCTGATACTGAACAGTCACAGTTTCTGCACTGTAACTTTTCTCTTACCTTGATTGAATTGAGTTTGTTTATTCTTGGTCGGTAATTGTTGGGGTCCCTTCTAAAAGTGATTTCAAGTTGAGATAAAAACTTATTCATTCCAGCCAAAAGAGTTTGAGGACTGTTAAAGAGAAGAGAACTTTAGGAATGGTACATGTATTTTTCAGCTAAATTTTCAGAAGTTTTATACTTCTAACTACAGCTACATCTGCAGAGCTGGCAGCTTTTATCTCCATCTTGAGCTCAATCAGGTCTGGTAGCACATCCCAGTATGTCAAATACAAACCAACTTGTGTTATATGTTCGGTCAAATAATTTATCAAATAAGAAGCCATAAGTGCTATGATCATCTTTCAGCAGTATCTGAGCATGACACTACTAGTCTTCAGACTGCTTCCTTTGCATTCTCTTTACTTTGTAAATAAAATGCTTGTGTGCAGAGCCACACAATTCTTTACATTAAAAATTTGAGCTGCACCACTAGTGAGGAACAGCAAAAGTCATAACAATATACTGAAGCAGTTAAGTGACAATGATTAAGAAAACCAAACAAACTAGCACATACAAAAAAAACTGATGTGTTTACTTCATCTGGCTAACACTAAATACTTAACAATTACACTGGTTTAAGAAATTTATTTCTGTTAAACTCTTTGAAGAGTGTCCTTAATTTACGTGAAATTATTTACAGAAATGCATATCAGAAGGGACAGCTTTTACAGTGTAAAGATCATAGCCTCTGTACATTCTATATTGCTGGGAAGACTAGCACTTCACACAGGACCTGCGTTTGTACAAGAAACACCCTTAGTTAACCTCTTTCTTTTAACTATTTGGAAATTATTTTCCTAAGCACACTCAGTTAGCCCCTTTTTAGTCCTCCTGAGCAATGCCTCTTAGTTGTTCTTCTCTGACTGCAATTTAATTGGTATGCAGTTGCTTTAAATTGTTTATGCCAGGAGAGACCCCGTCTTCTGAGGTCTTAGATAAAGAATACATCTATGCCCCTAATTCTGTGCCTAGGCGGCCCTGAAGTGCACATCAGTACTATTTTCCCTCCCTTGCTTCAAAACAAAATCCAGGGCCTCAGGACACTCTTAATTTAGTTTGAATGTAGCTTCAGTTTTAGATAAGTGAGGATGTTTCTGATTAATAATTTATTCCTATGTTGTCCTCTTGCATATTGTTTACTAATCCAAACAAGTTGCTTACCTGTTTGCAAGTGTGTTCTTGGAAGGAATACCATCAAAAACAATCACTCGATCAGCAAGATAAGTAGCCATGATAAAGTCATGTTCTACCACAAAAGCCGTTTTTTTAGCATGGAGAATGAAACTGAAACAGAAATAAATTTGAGAGACAGCTGAATATAAATTTATTGTAGAACTATTGAAAATTTCAGGCAGTTCTCCCATCACGTGTATATTACCGTTTAATGACTCTAGCAGCCATCAGACGCTGTTCAGAGTCCAAATACGCCGAAGGTTCGTCAATTAGGTAAACATCTGCAGGCTTACCGAGACAAAGAGCTAATGCTACACGCTGGAGCTCACCACCAGACAATGTCTGAACCTATTAAAGGATAAGAGGTAAGCCACATTTAACTGGAGTACAGGTACAGAAGACAAAAAAGATGTTATCTCAGGCAATTAATACCTCTTGGTCAATGATGTTTTCTATCTGAAGAGGTTTCATTACATCAGTTACAAACTGGGGGTGTGTATAGGCATCTCTGATCTTCTCATGCAGTAGTTGACGGACACTTCCCTATTTAAAGAAAGAAATGTTACTACTTAGTTTTATGCAACATACCACAAGAAAACAAGAAAGAAAGAGTTAAAACACCTTTTTGTTCACAGCATAAATTCTACCTGTGCACTAAGAACATGCTTTTGTTGCTAAAACAATACGTAAGTAATAAATAAGGCTTAAACGTACTGTAGATTTAGGACTGATCTTCTGTGGCTTGTAGCTGACATTTAGAACTGGGACTTCACCTATAAAAAGATAAAAGTCACTATGAAAACAAGAACTTTTCCAATATCCTCAAAATAGGTTTTAAACTGAGGTACTAAACACTACCTCCTTCATCAGGTGTAAGTCTTCCTGCAAGCATTCGGATAAATGTAGTTTTGCCAGTTCCTACAAAAATGTAAGTTGTATATAAGACTTAAAATATAAGACTTAGATCTCTGGCATTTAAGTCACTGACCAAACAAAATAAATACTTAAAAATATATTCTAAGTTAGACTACTTTGAATGTCTCTTTCACTTGAAAAAGCAAGTAATATCAAGTGGTACATGCTTGAAATAAATAGAGGAATTATCAAAGCTACAATAGTCCAGACTTGGTGCTAGCTCACTAGGTCCCTCATCATTTTGCTAATCTCAGTTCTTAAAATGAGGTAACAGAAAAATACAATGACATCATTAACGTTCAAGCTCCTACGAATTAGAGAGTGAGTTTATGGCGTTGGTATCTTCACGAGGAAACAAGCAGCTCAACCTCACTAAAACCTAGTAATTTAGAAGCCTAGCTCCCAGACTGGAAAGGAGAATTAGGAACAGATTACAATAAGAATTCCACTTACCGTTTTCCCCTAACATCACCATGATTTCAGAATCAGTGAATTCTCCAGCCACTATGGATAGTTCAAATTCTCCCATCTTTTTTTTCATTCCTGGATATTTATACATACACATCTTCTTAACCTCTTCTTCATTAGCTGTCTCAGCTACTTTAAAAACCAAAGATGCATCTCGAAACCTTAGATTTTCTGTTGGAACGTAGCCATCTAAGAATATGTTTATGCCTATGAAGGGAGGAAAAAGAGAGATTTTTTTTAAAAACAGGCTACATAAACAAAAACAAGACATTGATGGATTTTGGTTCTTGCCTAAAAATTCCCAGCAGATAGGGAGAATGTTGGCTTTTAAATGGCATGTGAAAATAGGCAACAAAACCTCTTATTTGAAAGTATGGAAATAATGCAAATTAAGTGAAAAATAATCTTATTAAAATTACAAAAAAAGCTATAGAAGCTCATCCTGAAAGCCCCTAACTAGTACAGGGTGTAGAGTTTAAAGGAACTACTGTTGTTGGACCCACTATCTCTCAAAAAAAAAAAATCTGTTACCAAGTCTCAATACAAGCAGTACCATCAATTAGTTGGACACTATATATGTACTATGCAACCATCTCCTGCCCTTTCTTTACTATTTATAGGGTCTTTTGTGCAATTCCTCTATTTAAAAAACACTTGCAAATATCAAAATCACATCCACACCATTAGACAAAGGGTATTTTAGTTAAGGCTTTTGAACTGAGTTTATTTAGAAACACAGTTTATTTAGAAACACAGAAAACAGAAATTCTGCATATAACATTATTTTTCAATTAATTACTGAAATATAACATGACAGGAAGAGCACACGTTCACATAATAGACAACAACTATTTTAGCATCTTTTTTTCTTTCATAGGACTTTTTTGTAAGGTTAAAAGAAAAATATTGCAACAATTACCTTCTCTTACACTGAAAGGCATAGTTACAACACCATAAGCACTTGGCACACCATACAGGCAGCAGATAAAGTCAGACAGATAATCCAACACACTTAGATCATGCTCTACAACAATAATGTACCTGAAAAACAGAGCCACAAAGAAATTTTTATAGTTCATTACAAAATGTTTCTTACTATAGTCTTGCATACTTTAATACTATTACCATGATTCTCATTTTAATATGCATTCTTAGCTTTATACTAAATAAGAAGAGTTTAAACCTCTGATATAAAAAAGAAAATAGCTCATTAAGTGTCCTGTATGCAAACATTTCGAACTATATTTAAAAGCTCATCCTCAATATAAGCTGACAGTTTCTATAAGTAGAGTAAGCAAAAGGACCTTGACTGGCTGGAGTGAAAGAAATACTTGATCTATTTTAAGAAAATAACTGTGAGAAAGAGCTAGGACACCAATATTAGGGTGAAAAATAACCACCTCTAATTTTCACATTTTTACTACAGTTTTCCCCAATGCTGAATTGGGAACCATTTTCCAAAATGCAAAGCAAGAAAATACTAGGGTATTTTAAAATATCTGTTAATGTACCACATGAAGAAATTAGCACTTGCAGGGCATGGACTAGATTTTTGTTCAGTCTGTAAACCATCACCTATTATTACAGTCTAGCAAAACAAATTAAATTGATTTTTACCTGTCAGGGTTTATCAGGGATCGAATAGTTATGGCAGCCTTCAAGCGCTGCTTCACATCTAGGTAGCTAGAAGGTTCATCAAACATGAAGCTAGCCCACAAAAAAAAAGATGAAAGTTTCAGCGAATGCAAGTTTGTTTGATTAACATATTCAAATCTATCGTACTTTAAATACAAAGCTTTCAAACATTAAGTACACAAAAATAAAAGTTTATAAACATTTAGACAGAGAGGGGGAGCAAGTGGAAGGGAGAGAGAGAGAAAAGTGTGTACTGACACTTCCCTTGAACCTCTGATAAATATAGCAGGAAATTGTTAAACAGCCCGAGTTAAGTACTACCTTGCCAAAAACTGTAACAAAGTTATCAAACGTTAGAGAAGTCAGCAATCACTTAGGAATCCCATACACTCAGTTCTGATTCAGCTTAAATTTAACATGAACTGAGAAGTGTGAAAGTAACAGTTTTAGGAGAACTAGAATAAGGACTTCTTAAAAAAAAAAAAAAAAAAAAACAAAAAAAGAAAACAGAAAATCATCAGTCTTCCGATCCTGCTTTCTTGCTCCCAAAGCCGGGAGTCAGGAAACAGCATAGATGGGACAGTGATCTTCTGCTCGCAAGATTAAAAAATAAAATAAAATAAAATAAAGGGAGGGGGGGACACGCAACAAACTCCCAAAGGTGGGGATGGGTCTACTTTATGTCTTATTCAGAGAGGAAAACAGGGTATCTTCCTGTGGGATTAGGGAAGGTTATGAATTTGTGATGCTGTAACTTAAAACACAGGCCTCTGAAATTAGCTATTTCTAGCCAAATGAATTAAAGTATCAGGACATACATCAGGTGATACTCTGACACAGACTATTAAAAGCAATGTCTAATAGAAGTAAATAAAACATACATATCAGCCTTCTGAATGCACACAACTGCACAAGCAAATCTCTGAAGTTCTCCTCCTGAAAGGTCCTCAACATTTCTTTCTCTCAGATGGGTTAAATCTGACATTAAGAAAAAAAAAAAAAGTTTAGATATTTGTTACAATCAACTGAAAAAACAGTTCATTGTGTTTATTATCTATAGAATCATGCATAATCACAATAAATATTTTATTCAGAGAAATAGAATAGAAAATTAAAAGTATTCAGTTTAGATAGGTGCATTATAATGCTATTTGTAAAAGCCAAAGCAAGGTAGGACTTATCAATAGCATTAACCGATTAACTTGTACTGCAGTTTCCTAACATGTGGAAAGGTTACATTTCTGTTTGTTTTTCCAGCATACATTTGGTGAACATTTCTGGCCCTTAGAACTTGTATAGTTTCTTATCAAAATATTTCCTGTTAGATCCAGCCGAAGAGCTCTGATTTTCACGAAAACCGTAAGTTCCCCAAACATTATAGTAACTGGGTGAAGTCAGTATTTTCTTGTCAGCTTCACGAGCAACACATTTCAAAAACTGACAATTCTGGTAAGTACTTCAGTGGGGCTCACAGATCACACTCTTGGTGTCAGGCTGCACCCCTACCTTTACCAAAACAAACCCTGTTTTTAATTTAGCAACACCTACATTAGCACCTAAATTTATTAACGCCCAACTCAAAATATTTTAAAAATGCACAGCAGCTGAACTGTTACAGATTTTCTTCTTAATAATTACATCCTTCTCAGAAATCTACATACTTCTCTTATAATCACATATACATACATGTATGCAAGTCATTTCAAAAAAGGTTTCTCACACTCGAATAATATTTTCTTTACACAACGGTTCTAGCAGAAGGTGCTAAAATTTTGCCAAAACTGTAAATGAGCAAGAGCAACGGATTGTAACTCGATTTTTTCCAGATTTAAAAATAAGCACTTCCTATTATATAACAAGGACTGCACTCATTTCTATTCCTATTAACTAACCTGTATCAATTTCACAAGAAGTTATTTTTGGCATTGGTTCAGCTATGCCTACAGCAAGTCTTAGGCTTTACACCAAAGCATCTTTAAAGACTTTTTGAATTCAGTTTAATTTAAACCTACCATTAGTGTCAAACTTTATTTTTTCAGTAATTGTTTCTCAAATCAAGTTTGATTTTACAAAGCTACTTACCAAGTTGTTGACAAACAACAGTTTGTGTACTAGTTTCATCCTTTCTATCCAAAATTGATCCCACTGTTCCCTGCATGATAAATGGACAAAAATTAACATTTAATATTTCAGATAGTAGTGTATTTTATACATTAAATTATACTATTAAAAAGCCTCAAATACACGATAATTATTACAGGAGAAGCTCCTAGCTTTCTAGTAGCTAATAATGTTTCTTACCTTGGCAGCTTTAGGTATCTGGTCCACATACTGAGGTTTAATAATGGCTTTCAAGTCATCTTCTAGGATCTTAGTGAAATAATTTTGTAATTCAGATCCTCGAAAATAAGTCAAAATTTCTTGCCAGTCAGGTGGATCCTGTGGCAGAATTAGAGTCTATGTTTACTTATGCTATTTTAAATACATCAAAAATATTTCATTTTAAAATTCCAATCAACACAACAAATACATTATGCTTGCAAAATGAAAGAAGCCTGATAAAAGCTTTTTACTAATTTTTTTTTTGCTCTAATAGTTTTCATTAAAAAAAAATTTAATTGCAAAATGAAGGCAGGAGCTCAGACATTTTTGAGCTGCACTGTTACTAGCTTTTTCAAGAAAAAGCATCTTAAACTTGCACCTAACACAGTTAAATTGTTTCCTCTGGATAAAGTTAAGAAAGTGTATGGGTGAAACTACTTCACAGGAAAAAACATTGGTATAGATTAGTGTAATTGAACTTATTTACAAACTTGAACTTGCATGGCGTTAGCTCTCCAACCCCGCGAATCCAGGGAAAAAAGAGCTGGATTAATAAAATCAGCTTGCACAAAGATGCATTAAATATTGGTCTCCCTCTCTGCTTCCAGCAAACATTTCAAAGGAATCAAAAAATGAAAAGAACTGTTTAGAGCAATCATCCATGGCAAAAATACAACTTGTACAGTGTCATTTTATGCAGCATTCTTCTTTGCATGGTTCTAAATTATTATGATGGTAAATAGCATAGAAACAGAGTGACACAGCTGTATTTCCAAACCACGCAACTACAGAGAGGAAATGCTTCATAAGTTTTAGAGCAGAAGCAACATGGAAGACTGAATTCATACCACGTATTTCTGTGGTCATAATGATTTGGCTCTTCACACGGAAGTCTGATTTTGGAAGCATGGTAATTCAATTAAGCACAAAGAGTCAAAAGTTTTGCTATTTCTGCAATACTACCACCTGAAACAAGAAGTCCACAAAATAATGTAAAACACATTCAAATGATAATGGAAAAGTAGATGGAAAATGATTATTTTTCTGCAGTTCTAAGTGGCAGGCATGAAATAGATAATTCATTAAAATACCACCCTTCCAGATAATGAAAGGAGTGAAAAAAGTTTAAGAATACTTGTTCATACAAATTGTTCTTCTTGGAAAAGAAGAAAAATGAGTAACAGAACTCAACTGTAGCTATTGATTTGAAAGTGAAAAAGGCGACAACTGGAAATACTATCAGATAAAAAGAGCCACAGTAGTTGAGACACAGAGACAGTGTGTGAGAGCACATGCGTAAGAGTGAGATACCTCTTTTCTTTAATAATATTCACTCCTTGGACTATAGTGGTAGGTAAACAAAATTTTGTAAATATTTTGCCTTCTGGCTGCACAAATATATAGGAAAATGGCTTCTGATTTCCCATTCAGACCAGCAGATAGTAAGTTATAGTATGTCTGACTCTCAAAAAACATTATCAAAATTTATATTTAGTCCATATTACATAACATGAAGCAGCTAAGGACTTTCTAAAGCACATAGAAGTGTACAGTGGGATATATTTTCACCAACTTCTTAAGATAACCAGATATTTTATATGAGATCACCTTTCAAAAGAATTGAAGAAAGGAAGAGATAGCAAGGTTAACAGGGTAATACTCATATACACTAGATTCATCCAGAGAAAAACAAAGTTAAACTTGGAAGCAACTCAATAATTCAGGCTATCTAAATTCCTTGAAATATGGAATTTGTGTGGAAAAAACAAAATTGAGTATTTTTTTAAAAGGCTGCTATAAAAATAAATCACCTATGACTTAAAGATACAAATACACTCCTGATACTCATCTTCAATGAGTAACAAAAATGATTTAGCTTGTAAGTCTTATCTTTCTTGAACGATGTATGAAGTTTCCAAAAAATCTTTTCATAAACACCCCCTTCTTACCATTTCCGGGTTGAGTAGGCCATTGATGGTTAAGAGGTAAATTGCCATCGTCCTTGCAAATTCTACCACATTCACAGATGTGAAAATTTGAAGTGAAAGAATATCATAAAATATTAACAACACTATGCCAACAATACAATGCCAACTCTATTTTACTGCTGATACGTACGTCATACTTTCCAAGATTTGGCTTCTGTTTTCCTGCTAGAATTTTCAAGGCAGTTGATTTTCCAATACCATTGGTTCCGACCAATCCCAGTACTTCACCCGGACGAGGGATAGGCAACCTGTATACAACATTGATAATTTGAGTATTAATTTAATGCCATCAGATATCAACATTTGGTGGTAAAGTAAATGTTATGACCTGTTTTCAAATATGTCGATGTTTCACCTTGTTTTGTTAATTTACCAATACAGTCTTCAAAAATAAATCAATATTCCCAAAAACTAGAAGACTATAAGCAAGATTTAAGAACCACTTGTTTAACAGGATTTCTATGAAACGACCACTAAAATTTTGTATCATTATAATGCTTTTTAATAAGAGAAATACCACAAACATTCAGAACGAAAGTTACTGAGATGGTAACCAAAAACAGTGATGTGAGCTTCTAGTTCAAATGATCAAAAATTTGGAATTTGTGTGTTTTTTACATTAATTTGGGAAAAAAAATACCTGTGAAGTTTGAAGGCATTAGCACAATATCTGTGTGTTGTTTCTTTCTCCAGGTTGCTAGGTAAGTTAACAATTGACAGGGCTCCGAAAGGACATTTCTACAATAGAAGTAAGATTATATATTACTAGTACTCAGAAACTATTATTAACAAAATTATTTTCTGTTCCATTTTGCACCTAGCTTTGCAGTATACAATATCTGAATGAAGTATTTTTAAAAGATTACTCATAAGAAAAAATAGCTTCACTTCGTTTACACAGTCAGCTTCTCCAAAATAGTTCTTATCATGTTTTCTAAATTACACAGCTGGCAATTTAGAGAGTCAGTCTATGATACAAATGAGGTACCCAACATATATGCTATTGCTCTAGTACAATATTGTCTTTCTAATGCTATGCCTCCACTGCCACAAACAACCCCTTCCCCAACCAAACAGCTCCATAATGTGATACAGTACTTAATACAAACAATAACTGTAAACAGGGTCTGATTACTTAGAGAAACAAAATTGCTTTATGAAGTTGTAGTATGCATTAGTAAAGATAACAATGTAATGAAAAAATTTTATCATTTTAAGTAAAACAGTCTTTTACCTTGATGCAAATACCACAACCAATACAAAGTGTTTCTGAGATCCATGCTATTTTGCTCTGCGATGTGACTTCTATGCAAAGTTTTCCTAGTGAAAAAGAATAAAACTAACTCAAGAAAGTTTCTGATGAATCATATTTCTTATTGATACTATTGAATTCCACAGAGAAATGCGTATTAAATAACTTCCCTTAATCCTCAGATCATCTAAAGATCTGGCATTACTGCTACAGGTAATGCTTGCGGTGATACCCAACTTATAAAAGCTTTATAAAACAAAGACTCATGTTATTAAGAAAAAAAAGGAAAACTTCTAGCTCCTTCTAGTAAGTATTATTTTAATTTTCCCCGTTATTTAAATATTTTATTAAATTACTTCTCTTACCCATTCGAACCACAGGACAACTCTTTTTGCATTCTTGACGGCATTTCTTTGGCTTACACTTGTCATGGTTAACAATAGCAATTCTTGTTAGTTTGTCTGCCATAATGCACAGCTTAGGGTTAAGCACATACACCAGTCAGATTATGAGCAGGAGGAATTCGAGACTTCCAGATCTTAAAAAAATAATTAAAAAACAAAACAAAATAAAACACAAAGAGAACATCATGATTACTGGCAGCACAGAGAAGGCCATACCAACCTAAAGTTACTACTGGCAAAGTTCAAAGATGTAAAATCTAGTCCAGTCTTCAAAGTGAAAATTTGTATTTGTATATAGAAAAATAATCCAGTCAGTGAGAACAACAGACATGCCATGAAAACATTTGATAGACATAAGCTTCATCTCTACTTGAGTATCGACACTTAAATTCTGTATTTCCTAATACAGTATCAGTGACTACAATAAATTACAATAAAAATAAACAAAATGTTTTCTAAAAAGACTATTTCTAGAAGAGAAAGCTCTCGAATTATTAGATGATTGAATATTCCTGAAATTAAAGATAAAAACATTTGAGCAACTGAAATTACGACTTGCATTCCTCTGCACAACTGCCTGTTGCCTTGCTTAGACACCTATAAAGCAGTTACAAGCATTGCATTGCACTGGGAATTTATAAAGTCACCAACTGTAGCAGGGGAAGGGGAGGAGGGCAAATACTTTTTCAGTCTTGACAGATAAAATTCATTCCTCTTTTACTTAAAGTGTACTGATACTTTTTGATCATGAATATACTCACAGAGAGTACTGAAAATAATAGTGATTTCATCTTCATAAGGGCAATTCACCTGTAAGAACCATGCTCTCCACTCACTCCTGGTCCAGAATACAGAAAGTAACAGAATTATGAGGCTAACAGAAGTTTACAAGATTTTACTTTGGGATAGATGACAACCAGATTTTTTTTTTTTTAATGTCTAAAGAAAGACCACCAACATGCACAAATCATCTCCAGTTTCAGTTTAACACTACTAAAGAAAATGATGGCAGTCATACAGATGATGCCAGTTCAAAATCATTCCAGTTCAATGCAATACGCATCAGTAGTTCAAAGACATAACTGGTCAAGGAGTCCTGAAATACTCCAAGTTTCCACATAATCATGGTCTTTCTTCCATGAAAAGGATTCCAATAGTTCTTATTAAAGCATTTTCTGTTGGACATGCAGCTCATCTCTGCCCCAACTGCTCTGCAGTGCTTTAGAGACTATTTACTACATATGCCTATTGTATGAAGAAAGGTTGTGACTTTCAGTCTCCTGAAAGAAGCAAGAATATATGAAAGAAGACAATATATGGCACATTTATTTCATTAAATACTATTCATCCCTAAACCCACTTCTGAATTACAGTTGGAAGGAATCCTACAGATAGTAGCTTGTTATGAAATTAAAAAAGAAACTGGCATCTATCTAATAGGAAGTAAAAAAAAAAAAAAAAAAAAAGGAAAAAGAAAAAAGATGTTATTGAATCCTTAAATCCATTATTTCCATACTTAACAGTTTAACTGCTTCCTTTTAGATGTGGTAGCCTTACTTCCTTTTTCAATGTCCAACATATTTTTAATGTCTAAAGATATTCTTTACCAGATGTAAGTGAATGCAATTATTATTCATGCCTTCAGCTCTTACCATGATAGTCTCTACTTTTAATATTTGACAATTTTTTATTCTTTAAGTTTTTAACTTTTCCAGCAGCTTACATCATATTAAAAATAGTCTTAGTAAATGAGTTGATGTTTTTAAATACAGGATTATTTTTAAATGTATTTAAAATATTTTATTATAACTCTATACAATCATATAACAGACTGATAAAGTAGGGCTGCACATTGTGACTGCATCCATAGAACAGGCCTCAGAGAGAGAAATCATAGCACAGTGGCTGGTACATTCATTGTGGACATGGGATAATGGGCTTATGAATCTCACTTCAATACAGCTTCAACTGAAGAAAATAAGTTCTGAAAGTAAGACTTTCTGTTTCTATAAGGATGTCTAAGTCAGGGTAATCTTCTAGAATACTGGAACACTGGTTTTTGTCAGTGTTTCAAGTAAGATAAAGAATGATTAGGGAAATGTATCTTTTATGAAAAAAGTCCTCTAGTTTGTAGGGCACAGGGTACTAGGAGCTGGATCACCCTCTTGCTCTCTGATTTTCCAAAGTGTGCCTAATCTGGGTCAGCCCTACCTCTTGCAAAGCTGCGAAGCTTGCACACAGCGCTGAGGACACTGAGCAGCCAGACCATACTAGTCTATGTCCTGGGCAGGGCCTTTCCTGCTAGTCATCTTAGCTCTTCATTAGCATGAAGGCTGTTTTCTAGGAGTCACAAAAGCAAGCTCTAGCAGACTTGCCACATTCCAGCAGCTTACCTCCTCTACACAACCTCCCAGACCTGGGCTGGAGATTAGTGCCTACACAGTACCGTTAGCAGACTAGGATATAAACTCAGTCCTCAGCTGTCCCACCTTCCAGTCTGGCACCTTAGCTTAAAGCAATGAAGGAGGAGAATGGGGTGAGTTGCTCTAAAAGACAAAGTCAAGCAGAGCTTGAATCAGTCTTCACCACCGGCTTCAATGAGCTTTCTAACCAATCTTGATGGGAAAAACAGACTAAAGTTTACACTGTTACCTGTTGATGAATCAGACCTTTGTAAGTAAGTAATATAGGAGCTTAGGATTTTTTTACGTAATAATTTACCTGATTTATATAGGAAAATGCTTATCTACGGCAAAGAGTTTTGAAGGGTCCACAAGTCACAGGCATTAAGTATGCTAAGCATTTTTAGAGTACTTTATAGAGAGGGGAAATAAAGAATAAAACTCTTCTAGGAGTCTTAAGTTGTTTTCAGAACAAAATTATTTTGCGACTTCTATCGCTTCTGCAATAGCATTATTTCCAGGGCTGTCCTAATGTCTAGGATAATAACCACAAGAAATGCAATCCCTCCTCCTCCCCAAATCCAAAACACATTTAAATTTCTACAGCTTCAAGCAAGTTAAAAAAACATTATCCAAAACCAGACTGAGTTCAAGTTATGTATTTATACAAAGTTATTTCAGTGGCATTTAACATACAGAATAGGACTGTTTGATCTCACAGTGCAGACAGTGGAACTCTCAAAGCACTGAATACAGGTCAGCAACCTATATACATATACAAATACAATATGTATATGCTACAATATAGCATACCCATAATTGTTAGGTAGAGTCAGCAGTTTAAGGGCAGGAGAAACTGGTATTCAGAAGCGTTTAAATTCAGTTTCATATTTCTGTTTTCCAAACCAAGAAGAACAGAATTGAAAACAATGTGCAACTATATTAACTCATTACTAATTACAGAGTAATACATTAATTTAAATTAGTGAATTCTGACAGACAACAGGAAATCTTTCCAGAATGATGGCGTGGTGACACAGGTATAAGAATGTGAGGGAGAATAACAACTGCTAGCCAAACAGTGCTTTAAATCCTTGGGGGTTCAATTATTGAACCCCAAAGCTGCCCAATACAGCTGATTATGGCACTTAATACAAACACTAAAGCATGTCTAAAAATAAGGAACATAAGAACACTGACTTACAACACTTATGATAATGTTTTCTATGTTCTCAGATGCAACTGCTATCTGACACACACACACCACACGGCTTGGGGGGAGGGAAGCGGGCAGTGTGCAAGCATGCTGCTACAAAAGGCACTAGTTATCTATAATCTGTACAAGAAATTTAAAGCACTTGCATTAGGAAACATTCATATTTATTTCTTTCCCAGACATTAGAGCTGCATACAAGCACAACGCAATTTACTGAATCAAGTTAACTATGACAGGAGACAACTTGTAACAGTGCTAAATTATTATTCAGAAGTAAACATGCAAACATTAATAATAACAATGAAGACTGAAGCACCTCCCAGAGACAAGACGATTCAATTCAAAGTTGTGGTGAAGGACAGATCAGTGTTCAGAACTGAGCAATACTTTAGCTACTTCGAAGAAAAATCAGTGAAAATTTTAATAAATTGCATCTCATCAGATCTAAATAATAAATAGCGGGAAAAGAGTGAGGATAAATAACATTTACACTTTCCTCTGAAAATCATTAGCCTCAAGAATCACCTCTCAATCCATCTTTAAAATAACTATAGCCAGTTATATCACAACAAGAGCAAGAAACTTAGAGATCAGATACTCACTGAAAACTTAAATGAAAGACATGAAGATCTGTTTTCTTGCTATTACCATTTATAAACGACATAGCAGAAATAACAGTAAATGTTAAAAGTGGGGATCTACTGAGAATTAAGAACTAGTCTACTAGAGCTAGTTTACAAGCCAAATCCCTTAATCATTACTGTATATATCTCAATATATTATTTGTAGGGCACAACATGAATGAAGAAAAGAAAAAACATAATGTTAACAGGAAAACCATACGGTCAACTATGCTGATGCAGTATAGAGTGTGTATGTTTAGCTGATGCTGAATGATATTAATTAATTATCACTCAACCCTTAGTATTTCTTTTTAACGTGAAGTGAAATGCATAAGAATAAATCCATAAATTAGCAACATCTTCTACCACAAGAAAATTATAGGAGTATTTAAAGACCACTTCTTTAGCACAACAGTTTAGAAAAACGTAAGACAGAATCTTAAATTTGAACTTGAAAACTGCCACAGAAACTTGCAGGTGAAGCAACTAAACATATGCCACTACCAAGGTCCTTCCATATTTTTATGTATCTTGGAAGAAATGGCCTTACCTACACCATGTGAAACCTGCAAGAAGTCTTGATCTCTTCATCACACAAGCACAAATGTGGATTTTAATTTTCTGAAAACACGGCAAAATGTAGGGCTTTTTCCTCCAACAGAGAAATCCCTCAATTTCAGGGAAGAAAAATACTGATTTTTCCCTTCCAAGGTGCCTGGCCATGACGACACGCTAAGCCTGCACAGGGGTCTCTACACGTAAGCAATTCTTTTGGCTGATCTCAGAAGCACAGCGACTTTTTTTCCCTTTTGTTTTCACTGGCTGCTGCATAGCAAAGGACAGCCAAAAAGAAAAACGCTAAGAAAACCTGACCGGCTCCGTGTAACCCCGCCAGCAGGAAGTATGAACTTCACGTCGAGGCAATTCCAGCTGGGCAGAGCGCGACCTCCCACCCGACAGCTTCTGCCCCCGGGGAAGGGGCTCCACAGGGAGCACCGGGCCACACGGAAAAGCCCCCTCCAGCCGCTACCGGGGGCTCAGGACGAGCCGCGGCGGCGGGCCTCGCTGCCCGCGCAGGGCCGGGAAGCCGCAGGCCGGGCCCCCGGCGCCCCCCGGCGCCTTCGCCTCCCTCCTTCCTCCTCCCCGCGCGATGCCGCCGCTCCCTCCGGAGACCGCTTACCGGGAGGGTGAGAGGGGAGCGCCGCTCCCCGGCCAGGCTCGAGCCGGCAACTGCGCCGCGTCCTCCACGGGCCGGCGCGCAACGTGCTCCCGCCGCCACCCGGCCAAGATGGCCGCCGCCCCGCAGGGAGGGGCCTGGGCCGCGCACCATAGAGAGAAACGGGAAGGGCGGGCGGCTCACCATAGAGAAAGCGCGCACGTTGAAAGAGAGAGCGGCGCCTCCGGGCGCAGGGGAGGGCGGGGCTGGCGTCGGAAGCGCGGCAGGGACGCGGCGGTTGGTGGCGTCATCTCCGAGTGACGCCGCCGCCGCCGCGCGGGCGGGCGGGGCGACGTTGCGTGGGAGGTGTGTGGGCCGCCGCCGCCGCCGCCGCTGCTGCTGCTGCGGCTCGCGCCCCGCTTCCGCCGGTGCTGCGGCTCGCGCCCGCCCTCGGCGAGCGCGGCCGCGGCCCGCGCCGCCGCCACCTGCCCCCTTCCCTCGCGCCGCGCCGCGCGGCGCTTCTGCTGCGCGCGGACACCTGTGGGCGCCCCCTCCCCCTCCCGCTCTTTTAAACCCGGCTCGCGCCGCGCTCTGCGCGTGCGCGGCCGGCGGCGGTTGAACGGTCAGCGCCAGCCCGGGAGCTGCTCTGGGGTTTAAAAGTGACTGCGCGAGCGCGGCTCGTGGCGGCGCCTCACGGCGGCGGCGGGTCTGTCTGCCCGCCCCTTGCCTCTGCGGAAGGGCTTTGTGTGGTGCCGGTCGTCTTGTCCTTTCACCTCTTCCCCGCACCTTGCTTTCGCCGCAGCAGTGCCGAGGATCAGGCGCGGACGCCGCGGCGAAGGGAAGGTTTCGCCGCGTCCAGGTCGCCTCATCGCTTCCCTGAGCCAGCGTCGGTTTGCGGGCGTGCGGCCCCCGTGTCTCGTCTGCAGGTGTCACGGCTGTCGCTGAAGCTGTAGCGGTGCCGGGACAAAAGCTCCGCTTTCTTATGCGGTACGCTTGCTCGAGTTGTAGAGCCTTTAGCGTCTAGAGGTAGCGGTTTCATTATAAGTAGTTACATACTTTTTATTTCTCGTTTAGTGTACGCATGTTTGTTTATGCATTTAAATTTTGACATCCTCACCATCCCTAAACTGGGAGAGGAGAAATATGATCTAGTGGTTAAGCACAATCGATGTTTTGAGTTGGTATTGTAAATATTTCTTGAGACTGGGGAACACAACCATAGTGGAGTTACTAAAGAGTAATTATAGTTCATAATTCAGAGTAAAAGTCCTGTATAGAAGTTGCTGGGCTACCAAAGAGGCCAGAGTGAAAGCAACTTAATTTGTCAAAGATGATTTTATCCTCTGGTTGCTGTATTTTATGAAGACTGCTTTTAACCTTTCCTAAAGAAGTACTTGTATCCTTATTAGATTTTATATTTTTTTAAAGAAAACTCAGATTGTGTAAAAATCTTTAATGCATCTAATTAGATAGAATAGAATAATAATATAATAAAAATAGTATTCAAAAATGCATTAAGAGAATAATGAAATATGTAGGAGAGGTGGCTGTTACTGAAATACCTAATGGCTATGTAACATGTTTATCTTTCATTTGAATAAAAAATAGGAAACATAATAAGATGCTACTTCCTAGATGTATCTTTAGATGTGTGAAGGCCTTAAAATTGAAAAGAGGCCACACACACAAAAAAAAAAAAAAAAAAAAAGAGAGCAGGAAAAGGTGTGTGTAGGAAGGATAAAATGAGTACAGTTAACTAGTACAAGTATGAAAGTCAGGAAAGCTAAGTTATGCTATTTCCTTTCCATTAGGAAGTATAAGGAAAACTGCTTTATAAGTAATGGGTGTTTCAAGTTGGCAAGAGTTGATAAAATTTATCATAGAAAATACAGGGAATTAGCTGAAGGTTTTTTGAATTGTTGGCAGTTATATTAAGAATCTGTGCAAGTTAAGGCTCTGAGACCTGGAAAAGTTCAAACATAGCCTTTTGTCTCTAAAGAGTGAGAACAGAAAATATGAGAAATTATAGATCAGTGAGCCTAACTTTGATCCTCTGAAATACTCTGGGGAGGTAGGAGAATAGATTTTAGTAAGTAGAAGACAATTAAAAGAACAAGGAAACAGAAACCTGTTTAGCTTTGGTTTATTAAGAACATTCTGGATCGAACTTTTTTTTTTCTTGACAGTAGCCAATGTACTTAATGAAGAAGCAATACAAGTGGTGTGTCTTGACATAGGGTTTCTGTCATTGTCCTGGTTGACATTGTTAAAAACAAGCTGCTGAAATGTGTTTGTTTTTTGTTGATATATGTACAGCTGTTTGAAAAATTGCTTCTCTAAAGCTGACTTGTAAATAATTCACTGTTAAACAGGGATGCCATGAAGCATTCCCCAAGAGAGTTATGTTTTGAATGTATCTTTATTCAGTTTTCTTCAATGGTTCATAAACAAAATGTTTATGTTGCCAAAGTTCAGAGGACTGTCAACACAGTATAGGGCAGGGTCAGAAATCCAAATGAAATTAAAATTGGAGAGTTGATCTGAAATTAGTGAAATTCAGTTACAAGAATTGAGAACTAAA